>NW_013666844.1:0-7898 GCF_000517525.1 Limulus polyphemus | reverse complement strand
ACTGCTAAATTAGGGACGGCTAGCGCAGATAGCCCTCGTGTAGCTTTGCGCGAAATTCAAAAACAAACAAACATTACCATCTTGATTGCGTTGTTTTTTAAAATTAAAATCAGTTAATAACAAACTGATAGCATTACTTTATTTTATGTTGTTGAATGAAATACAAGAAGTAGAAAAAAATACTAATATTGTGTTTAAAACGAAACCCCGTTGTTGCCATAGTTCTTGTACATCCCCCAGCGGTTCGGCAGAGTGTCTTGCAGGCTTACGACGTTAAAATTTTGGTTTTCATAACCGTGGTGGGCAGAACACAGATAGCCCATTGTGTAGCTCTGTGCTTAACTATAACCGAACCACAAACCAAACACTTATTTGCACATTTTCCAATATTAGATGGGAAAAAAAATCTTAAACCCAAGAAGCTGATTATAAAAACTGAATAGGGTTGTTGTTTCGAGTGTTAGTCGAGAAGACCTGAAGCCTAATGTGTTATGAAACAAGTTTTTGAAGATCAAAATCTATTATTTCGGTTAGAATAAATGACTCATTCTTGCTGAAATAATGCTTTTTCCAGATATGTATTTAATAATTAGAACTCTAAAATTAATTATAAATAAGCAATAGATAACAAATTGATTAAACCTATATGTACATGCGTTCTCTAACAGCCCTCGTGGCCTAATGGATAAGGCATCGGTCTCCTAAACCGGGGATTGCGGGTTCGAGTCCCGCCGAGGGTAAAATATTGGTATTTTATATTCTTCATATTTTTAAAGTTATTGCAGTACAAATTTTATGTTGTGAGAGAAATTAGTTACACTTTATATATAATTAACGAAATGGTTCACTGTACTTAGATCACGTGCATTTGATTTGTTTCACAGGCTGACAGTTTTAAAACATATTTATCACTGTTCATATATTTAAATTAGAATACAAGTAGATGCAAAACATAGCTCCTTTTGCTTTTTTTAAAGCTTGTTCTGAAACAAAATTCTTTCAAGCTTTGTTTTAACCATGCTTAAGTTTCTTTGCTACTGAAGGTGGCGTATTTTAACATTTGAGTCATATTATTAAACCTATCATTGGGATGATTTATTCAAGGAACACAAAAAGAACATGTCCTCCCAACTTTTCTACTTTTGGGGGACTGTCCCTCTCATACGATCTGAGGGTCGCGGAATCTAACATGCTCTCCCCTTCAGCCGTGGGGACGTTATAATGTGACGGTGAATCCCACTATTCGTTGGTAAAATAGTAAGCCCAAGAGTTGGCGGTGGGTGGCGTTGACTAGCTGCCTTCCCTCTGGTCTATCACTGCTATATTAGCGACGACTAGCGAAGATAGCCCTCGTATCGCTTTGCGCGAAATTTAAAACAACCCCCTCATATGTAGAACAACAACAACATTGCTTTATTGCGTGTTTTTGTAAAGAATATAGCAGCCTCCCCCTCCCAATACACTATATAAACAAAATTACACTTCTCAGGATTATAATTCTTAGTTATTCTGAAGCCCCCCCCCCCGTGGCACAGCGATAAGTCTGCGGACTTACAACGCTAGAATCCGGGTTTCGATACCCGTGATGGGCAGAGCACAGATAGCTCTTTGTGTTGCTTTGTGCTTAATTACATTGTGTCTACAATATTTCTTCCAAGCTGAAATAACATTAAAATAAAAAATGTAAAGCTAATCTACATTTTGCCTTATTAGCAATTCACATATACTCTTGTCTATTCTGATGCCCAAATTTTCCAAACTTCGATACAAAAGGGCAAGTGAACGCAATACAGTTGTTAAAGTTTCAGCGTAAAAAAAATATCTTGTTGTTCGGGACTTAAAAAGTTTTAACATTTCTTTATTTCGAGGGTAGAACGTGACTGTATCTTCTAGACTGCGATCGTGTTTTTCGCGTCTCGTGCTCCTAGAATTCCTGTGTTCCAATTAAGATTTTATTCCGGCGCCTATCTGGTTCACGCAGCTATCTCGTGCAACCAAGCTTCAGGTTTCTGTTTAACTTTTCCGTGTAACCTTAAAAATAACATTAACGAGGGATTAAAAGAGACCCTACAAAATTCAAACACGTGTACAACGAAAGTAATTTGGTACACTAATTATAACCAGTTCTTACACTGAATGACATCTATTTATGGTATTCACCTATGCACGGCAATTCATCCCAAATCTAATCAACTTGAAAAAATACGAAGAGAAAGTTCAAAACGGTAACAAAAACATATTTCCACAGAAGGTTTGGCTGATTGTATCTAACTATTATGCTTGTAGAAGTTTCGCAAAGTTATACAAGGGCGATCTGCGCATAGCGTCCTTAATTTTTATGAAAGGATAAGTTAGAGGAAAGGCAGATGATCAACAACACCCACCGCCAACTCTTGGGTTACTATTTTCTGGGCGAAGAGTGAGATCTGAACATCACTCTTATAGAATGCCCACAGTTCCAAAGTGCGAATCGCGTTTTTTTTTTCCAGCAACGAGACGCGAACTTCACATTCAAAGTCCGGGAACACTAACCACTCGGCCACGCCCCAGCCCTACATTTGACTTGACGATACTGAGAAACTTAGGCCCAAAGTTTATCATTGTAAGAGAGAGACAGTAAATAATTTGTCTCCATGATTACCATATGGTAGCCACAACTTCTGATTTTAAGTATTTTGTTGACATTAGAGCGGCAACAGATCTGAAGTTTTAACCTGATTATCTCAAACAAGAATCAAACATCTGCCTATTTTCCTGTCTTAACAAACACAGGGTGATCCCTAAAATGTTAAATATTAGAAAATAAGTTAATTGTAATAGCAAAAATGGTATCATTTGGGTGCGGCTGAGCTATTCCTGAGTAATACTCCCGTTATCATTTTGTTAATTGTGGTTAAGTTTACTTTTCAAATTATATTTTGCGCAAAGTTCATGTATTGCCAAAAAAAGGCGTACACCTCAGTTTTTGAAGTATGTTTTATGCATCATATTTCACGATTTTTTTACAATATTTTTCTTTTTTTTTTGAGGAGCTCAATGAGATAAATCTTAACCAAGTATACGTTGTTGTCTAACAAAACAGTTTGAAGTACACATAGTTTTCTTTGTAACAAAATAAAACTTTCAAAATAACATAACTATTATTTATATTACTGTACTTGTATCTCGATTATAAAAATACTTTTCTTAACTTAGCACTACAAACGAGGCTTAACCTTCTATAAGGAGCTATACGTGTATGTATGCATTTTATAATACTAAATAAGTCATTTCCTCACTTATTTAAATAAATCGAATTCATAAGAAGTTGCATTAACCACAACTCATACTCTTTTTCTCGGTCACAAAGTTACACTATTTGTTTTCCCGCCAAATACCAAACCAAAACTAAAGGTTCGTTAAAATTGCTTGTTTTTTGTTTTCTTTTTAATTTCGCGCTACACGAGAGCTATCTGCGCTAGCCGTCCCTAATTTAGCAGTGTAAGACTAGAGAGAAGGCAACTAGTCATCACCACCCACCGCCAACTCTTGGGCTACTCTTTTACGAACGAATAGTGAGATTGACCGTCACATTATAACGCCGCCACGGCTGAAAGGGCGAGCATGTTTGGCGTGACGGGGATTCGAACCCGCGACCCTCAGATTGCGAGTCGAGTGCCCTAACCACCTGGCCATGCCGGGCCGTCCTCTGCGAATATCCATCAGGTCTGATGTTTCTGTCAGAATCAGAACAGGCTTGAATTAGTAGTTAGCATGGCGGACTGCGAATTCGATGGTTTATGGTTTGCGTCCCATTAACGCAAAACCAGCTCCATACTTTGGGGTCGTCAAATCACGCCATTCGATTATAAAGTAAGCCAAGAGTCGGTGGTGGGTGTTGTTGACTAGCTAGCTGCCTTCTCTCTAGTCTATCAGTTGAACATAAGGGACGCTAGACAAGATAGCCCTTGTGTAGCTTTGTGCAACTATCGATAAAACAGACCGCTGGAAAGTCATTTATCACAAATAAATTGTATTTTCTTCATTTAGACCAATAATTATTTCTATTACTTACGTTTACTCAACCGTTCATATAAAACCATTTGAAAATGATTATTGTTGATAGTTTTATACTTTGTATACTTGTTGTTTTTTTGTATAATAAAAATATATATTTATTTTATTGACGGTAAAAAAAATGAAATCCGTAAAAATTGAGACCCAATGTTTTGATAACGAAAGACTTCATACTTCTTACACAATACATTTACAGCTGTCCCTACGTGGGACAGCGGTAAGTCTACGGACTCACAACAGTAAAATTCGGGGTTCGATTCTCCGCGGTGGACGCAGCAGATAGCCTAACGTGAATTTGCTCTAAAACAAAACAAACAAACACTTACGGCTTTGATTCCCGTGCGATAACTTCCAACTGGGCACATTGCACAATTCTAAGAACCTGAGTAATATCTTAGATTTCTGAAACCAGATTAGAGATGAATTCATTCAGGGTAAGTTGGGTTAAAATATCAACTTAAATCACGTCTAATGTAACTCCTTTCCTTGTTAACTCAAACAATGTAGGTGGGAAAACCTTTCTACTAGAACGAGAATACTACGTATTCATATTTCTAGTTTTGTACTTTTATTTAACATCTACATGCAATCTTTATGTTCACTAGTCATTGTATTTGTGTTCATTATTTTATCTGCACTGTTTGCATCAGAGATTTAATATCACGGTGCGGTTAACGTAAAGAGCGATTTGATACTTATCAACAACAGTTCGTTACTTGTGTATATTTAATATTTAAAGCAAAGTCTGCTTGAAATGAAACTACAATCTGTATATAACTTTATATTTCAGGTTCACGATCCGTACTATATGATAATCTCAGTATAACTGTTGAAATCATCTTTGCATGAATAGATGGGCTTGTGTTAGGACAGTAGGTTGTAGTTGTTATTTGCTTTTTTGAGATACATATAATATTTTTCTTTAGCCAGTATAGAAAACGTAATCACGATAAAAATACATAAACCTAATATAATGTTATGTTATGCAAATATAGGATACAAACATAACTCTACCAGATTCTGAATTAAAAACAACAACAAACAGCATAATTCTATTTTTAGAAAGAAAACTTAGCCATGTTACGTTTACTCTTTAGGATTGGAGAATATGTCAAACACTCCGAGTTGGAAATGGTGATGGTCTCTGAGACATAAAGTGAAACAATATTTCGACGACACGAACATTAGATGGAAGAAACAGCTCGTGCATGATGCACATCATGACAATCTAAAAGATATAACAAAATTACTAGGAAGATGAGACCTACTGAAGATTGTGTTTTTACCCACGCTGGGCGTTAACCTCGTTCCTGAGTAGGTGTTTTTGACGTAACTGCTTGTTTGCGCAAGTTGCTCAAGACACGAAATATCAACAAACAGGACACTTGAAATACATTGGAATATAGCACAGGAATTAACAGGACACATGAAATATACAGGATAATAGCACAGGAATTAACAGGACACATGAAATGCACAATAATATAGCACAGGGATGAACAGGACACATAAAATACACATGAATGAACAGGACACGTGAAATACATAGGAATATAACACAGGAATTAACAGGACACATGAAATAAAAAAGTTTAATAACCGCAATTTTTAGCGCTCTATTTTACCTTATAGGATCTGTAACTAAATGCAATAAACAGACACATATATAATTAATACAACATATAAACAGATACACATATGATCAATGCAACATATAAACAGACACATATATAATTGACACAATACCCAAACAGTTTATTTCTTTGCAACATAAGTGTAAGTTATTATGCTTATTTTTCTACAAAAGAAGTGTTTTGTTTAAATTCTACAGCTGTCTTATAATATATGAAATAAAACTTTTGAACTAAAAATAATAATAGATCTACACCAACGAAATGACAAAACAAAATATCTGATTATGAAATATCGAATAGAGGTGCATTATACGTATAGTTTTTTCATCCGAAATTTGATAGTGTTCCTTTATATGTTGTATTAATTATATAGGTATCTGTTTATATGTTTTAGTAATTATATATGTGTCTGTTTATATGTTGTATTAATTATATATGTATCTGTTTATACGTTTTATTAATTATATAGGTATCTGTTTATATGTTTTAATTATATATGTATCTCTTTATATGTTGTATTAATTATATATGTATCTGTTTATACGTTTTATTAATTATGTATATGTCTGTTTATATGAAAACATTTTATTAGTATTATCCACCAAAACAAATATTAAACAATAAATTTAACAACAACAATAAAAGAGGATGGACTTAACTATCCAAAACATTTTATTAGTATTATCAACCAAAACAAATATTAAACAATAAATTTAACAACAACAATAAAAGAGGATGGACTTAACCGGATAGTTAAGTCCATCCTCTTTTATTGTTGTTGTTAAATTTATTGTTTAATATTTGTTTTGGTTGATAAAACTAATAAACTGTTTTGGGTAGCTAAGTCCATCCTCTTTTATTGTTGTTGTTAAATTTATTGTTTAATATTTGTTTTGGTTGATAATACTAATAAAGTGTTTTGGGTAGTTAAGTCCATCCTCTTTTATTGTTGTTGTTAAATTTATTGTTTAATATTTGTTTTGGTTGATAATACTAATTTTGAACGACAGTTATAAAGCCTTCTCTCACCACTGGATAATGTAGGCCAGTGGGATCACTTTTTACTTGTAAGAAGTCTATCGGTGGGGCAGCGATAAGTTACGGACTTATACCACTAAAATCTGGAAATCGATCCCCTGATAACAAAAAGTAAATAGACCATTGGGTCGCTTTGGGCAAAAACCAACAACAACAACGAATAAACAAATAATATTTGTTCCATAAGAAAAAAGAAAAGAAAAACGTTTTTGAAGAAACTTCCTATTTGATGTACAGGGTTGGACCATATTGAACCCTCAACAAAGGAAACAAAATTTAAAGTAACACAAGAAGCTGAATATCAGTCTTACGTTACACACGTTCGAGGTTTTCGTCAACGAAGTTACAGCTTAACCATAAATAAAGGTTTATTGTGTCTTTTACTAGGGGGATCACTATGATACCACTCTGTATAGTGGCATAAGTTCGATATCATGAATGAAAATTATTCAAAAGATGCTTAGGAATGCAAGATGGGCATGTCGAGTCACATCTGGACTGATGACTCTTTCAGACAGCGAGATTCGTTTAGGTTAATGTACCATATCTGGTATATAACATTATAACCCCCATCCCTCCACCTCCAAGTTAGAAGTAAAGAATAGGTTAATGTACCATATCTGGTATATAACATTATAACCCCCATCCCTCCACCTCCAAGTTAGAAGTAAAGAAAAAGCGTATTTAATGCAGAGTTTTTACAGAAGAAGAGCTCACCCTAGTGGCTCAGCGGTACGTCGTGAGGCTTATAACACTAAATGTAGGGTTTCGATACCCGCGGTGGGCGCACCACAAATAGCCCCATTGTGCAACTTACTTTTTAACAACGAACAAACAAAAAAATAATGATGACGATGCCAGTGACAATCGTTTACGGTGGCAAAATGTTCGAATACTGAAATAATTGGTGTTAAAATATTCGAATACTGAAATAATTGGTGTTAAAATATTCGAATACTGAAATAATTGGTGTTAAAATGCTCTAATACTGAAATAATTGGTGTTAAAATATTCGAATACTGAAATAATTGGTGTTAAAATGTTCTAATACTGAAATAATTGGCGTTGAAATATTCGAATACTGAAATAATTGGTGTTAAAATGTTCGAATACTGAAATAATTGGTGTTAAAATATTCGAATACTGAAATAATTGGTGTTCAAATATTCG
>NW_013666843.1:316169-321043 GCF_000517525.1 Limulus polyphemus | reverse complement strand
GGCGTGTTTAGACTTCACATTTCTAGCTTCTAGGAAGGATGAAAAAGGCGTGTTTAGACTTCACATTTCTAGCTTCTAGGAAGGATGAAAAAGGCAGGTTTAGACTTCACATTTTAACTTCACATTTTTTAACATTTTTAAAAGAGCAGGTTTAGACTTCACATTTCTAGCTTCTAGGAAGGATGAAAAGAGCAGGTTTAGACTTCACATCTCAACCAACTTCTCGGACCCTCCACTGTACATAAACCTCCAGCTTTCAAGACTACATTTATGCAGACAAAATGCGCAGAAGTCTATGATTTGTCAGGTGTCTTCACTATTGTGTCGGAGAAGTGAATAGCAGAACACCAGTTTTATTTCAAATGGTATGTACCATGGACTTAGATGTGCTACTTGAAACTTTTATTCTAATGTCGTCCTGCCTTATTGGCGTTTTGGTCATACAGCTCAGGAGTTTCATCTTACATAATTCAAGCCAATACGTTCTACTGATGGTAAGTAAATTGAGTTCACCATTGTTCGTTCTTTTGTATTTCCTTGAACCATGAGCCTCGAAGATAGCTTTTCTTGGTACCTTTTCTCCACCATCTTTAAAAGTACTTATCACCTCGTGGACAGTTGTAAAACATGTTTCTTGTCCCAGTCATTCAAGTAGACTTAGGAATCGTCCAAAGTTGAACGACTTCCAACTCTCACGTGCAAAAATGGTTTTGTACAGTTTTCTATAATTCTTTTTTTTTTTTTTTGTCTCACCAAAGTTTTCTATAGTTCTTTTTTTTTTGTCCCACCAAAGTTTTCTAAAGAGCAGCTTGTCCACTTGCGGTCTATGTTTCTTTACAAGGGCAATATACTTCTGAATTGTATTCTACATAGTTGATAAGTGTGTGTGACCAATCACTTTATAGGTGTGGTGGATAGATAAGTATGGCAATGATAAAGTCCCGTCTGTAGTGGTATGCTGTAGGAAATTCTTACATCATTGTTTGGTGAACTGATCTTTTTTTTTTCAATGATATTCGCTGTGTTATAAGTATAGTCGGCTTTGAAAGTTAGAGGTCCCATACATTGCATTCCCAGCTAGTTCGTTATGCGAATATATCTCTCTCCACGAAGTGTTATGACATATATATTTATTCAGTCATGGGGCTACCCGTGTAAGCATTGCACTGTCGAATAGTAAATATTTTGCCGATATCTAAACATAGAGGAAATGTCAATATATTAAAATAATATTACTCACTTGCAACTTTTTGGAACATGTTTTACTTTGTATTAACATGAATAACTACGTCTTTCTGGGGACTTTCCAATGCTCTATTGAGGTATATTTAAGTTCTAACACCCATCCAACTTTGAACTGTTACTGCTGTAGCTCCACGTGTGTGTCCAGGATTCTAACACCCGACCAACTTCGGTCATTAGCTATAAATGGTCAAAATGCTATAAAATAATAAAATATTTAAAATAACTAGATTTGTGGATCTCTGTTTTGTAATTTTCAGCTGATAAATTTATGGATATAGTTACAGAAACTCTGATATCGGCAGGTAGATTTATGAATTTCGGTTCCGTAACATATAACAGCCAGATTTATAGATTTCGGTTCTGTAACATATAACAGCCAGATATATAGATTTCGGTTCTGTAACATATAACAGCCAGATTTGTAGATTTCGGTTCCGTAACATATAACAGCCAGATTTATAGATTTCGGTTCTGTAACATATAACAGCCAGATTTGTAGATTTCGGTTCTGTAACATATAACAGCCAGATTTATAGATTTCGGTTCTGTAACATTTAACAGCCAGATTTGTAGATTTCGGTTCTGTAACATGTAACAGACAGATTTGTATATTTCGGTTCTGTAACATGCAACAGCCAGATTTGTATATTTCGGTTCTGTAACATGTAACAGACAGATTTGTATATTTCGGTTCTGTAACATGTAACAGCCAGATTTGTATATTTCGGTTCTGTAACATTTAACAGCTAGATTTTTCTATCGTTCTGTAACATGTAACAGCTAGATTTTTCTATCGTTCTGTAATGTATATCATATGGTTTGTGGATCTCATTTCCATAATATAATGCAGATAAATTTGGAGAACTCGTTTCTGTAATTTTCAGGTAATGGATTTGTGGATCTCGGTACCGTAAATGAAAATGGCACAGAAACTGGGCAAGGTAACCTTTCCTAAAATAAACAACACACTAATGGTTTCATACCTTGAAACCATTAGTAACATAATAACGGGAACAAAACTTCAGTTGGACTGAATTATCTTCACACATTACTGTTCACTCACCTATGAATCATTTTCTTGTTCACGCAGTGTTAACACGTAGGTAATGCAAGTTAATAACAGTAGAACAACTTGTGAACCTAACCTACCAGGACTATCTTCATTATGCGAATACTGATCTTCCCGTTTGACCCGAGAATTTCCTAGCTAGCATCAGACAATGAAACGTTCTATATACCTGCGGGGGGAACTTAGCCAAGAGGCTGACGTCCAAACAACAGAGGTTGATCTTGGCACATTTAATTGCCAGCCCTGTAGCTGCTTGAGTGAGTTACTTGGCAACCGTGATTCTCCATGCTTGCCAGTTTCGGAAAGTGTCATACTCAGATAGTCGAAATAAAGTGTAACGTTAAACGTACACCACTTTTTTGTAGCTATTAAACATAATTTCTTCCTATGTTTAGATTTAGAATCTTTGTGATACATTTTTATACGCGTTTCTCCCCCCCCCCCGACCTTGTAGATACGCTCTAGATATCTTTTTGAAACATATCTATATTTGCATACTCAGTCCCCCCCCCCCTGTTTGTGTGTCTATTCTCATATTAAGGTTATATCCTACACACTCCTTTCTCATTGTTTTTTACTCTCTTTAATTAACTTGGGATATAAATGCGCTTAAAACAATTTATACCTGTCTGTATTGTCATCTTTGTGTTTGCCCCTAATTAGTAGGACGTAACCTATTTATTTCTGTACTTCAGTCTTTGATAGGCAGATTTTTAAACTTTATTTTCACCAACTGTGCTCGAATGTGGTTAATGTAATTTCAACTTTACTGTCGCCAGTTTTACATGTATGTAGTTAATGTAATTTCAACTTTACTGTCGCCAGTTTTACATGTATGTAGTTAATGTAATTTCAAACTTTACTCTCGCCAGTTTTACATGTATGTGGTTAATCTAATTTAAACTTTACTCTCGCCAATTTTACTTGGATGTGGTAAATCTAATTTAAACTTTACTCTTGTCAATTTTACTTGGATGTGGTAAATCTAATTTAAACTTTACTCTCGCCAATTTTACTTGGATGTGGTAAATCTGATTTAAACTTTACTCTCGCCAATTTTATTTGGATGTGGTAAATCTAATTTAAACTTTACTCTCGCCAATTTTACTTAGATGTTGTTAATCTAATTTAAACTTTACTGTCGCCAACTTTACTTGGATGTGGTAAATCTAATTATTTTATCTGTTCCTTATTAAAATGGCGGTTGAAATCTTAATGAAAACTATACCTTTGTGGTTTTGTTTTACGGTCTTTTCTTAACTTTGTTATTTCCTTTGAAATGAAATGAAAAGAACCCTAATCTTGATTATATGTCTATGTTCGTTTTTAGGTTATATGTCACTATAAAGCCAAACCTAATCTATCTCATTACAGATTTGACCCAATATGTCTCATTATAAATTAAAGGAAAGTGCATTTCAATATAAATTATAACCCAGTATATCTCATTATGAGTTATAACCCAGTATATCTCATTATGAGATATAACATAGTAAGTACGTCCAATTATAACCTAATACATCGTATTATAAATCATAACCCAATGTGTATCATTATGAGTTATAACCCAGTATATCTCATTATAAGTTATAACCCAGTATATCTCATTATAAGTTATAACCTAGTATGTATATCCCATTATAACCAGTATATCTCATTATAAGATATAACATAGTAAGTACATCCAATTATAACCCAGTATATCGTATTATAAATCATAACCCATTGTGTATCATTATAAGGTAGAACACATTATATCTCATTATAAATTATCAGTTGCCATGGTAACCCTAATTTACCTCTCATTTTTTACGTTATACTGGTAAATGATTGATTTTTGTTTAAAGTATGTTGGTAAATGATTGATTTTTGTTTAAAGTATGCTGTTAAATGATTGATTTTTGTTTAAAGTATGCTGGTAAATGATCGATTTTTGTTAAAGGTATGCTGGTAAATGATTGATTTTTGTTTGGCATACTTTAAACAAAAATCAATCATTTGCCAGCATACCTTACCTTAAACAAAAATCAATCATTTACCAGCATACTTTAAACAAAAATCAATCATTTACCATGCTGGCAAATGATTGATTTTTGTTTAAAGTATGCTGGTAAATGATTGATTTTTGTTTAAAGTATGCTGGCAAATGATTGATTTTTGTTTAACGTATGCTGGTAAATGATTGATTTTTGTTTGAGGTATGCTGGCAAATGATTGATTTTTGTTTAAAGTATGCTGGTAAAGATTGATTTTTGTTTAAGGTATGCTGGTAAATGATTGATTTTTGTTTGAGGTATGCTGGCAAATGATTGATTTTTGTTTAAAGTATGCTGGTAAACGATTGATTTTTGTTTAAGGTATGCTGGTAAATGTTTGATTTTTGTTTAAGGTATGCTGGTAAATGATTGATTTTTGTTTAAGGTATGCTGGTAAATGATTGATTTTTGTTTAAAGTATGCTGGTAAATGATTGATTTTTGTTTAAGGTATGTTGGTAAATGATTGATTTTTGTTTAAAGTATGCTGGTAAATGATTGATTTTTGTTTAAGGTATGTTGGTA
>NW_013666843.1:312233-315238 GCF_000517525.1 Limulus polyphemus | reverse complement strand
ATGATTGATTTTTGTTTAAGGTATGTTGGTAAATGATTGATTTTGTTTAAAGTATGCTGGTAAATGATTGATTTTGTTTAAAGTATGCTGGTAAATGATTGATTTTGTTTAAGGTATGCTGGCAAATGATTGATTTTTGTTTAAAGTATGCTGGTAAATGATTGATTTTTGTTTAAGTTATGTTGGTAAATGATTGATTTTTGTTTAAGGTATGTTGGTAAATGATTGATTTTTGTTTAAAGTATGCTGGTAAATGATTGATTTTTGTTTGAGGTATGCTGGCAAATGATTGATTTTTGTTTAAGATATACTAGTAAATGATTGATTCTTGTTTAAGGCATGCTGGTAAATGACTTTTTGTATTGCCTGACTTCCAGAAGTTTGATCTTAGCTTACTCAAAAATCGTTTTGCTACATTCGACTCATTAGTAGCTTCTTAGACTCAACGTTGCAAAAAAAAATAGCGATCACACAGATGGCGTGCAACAAAGTCAACTTTCAGGGGTTTCGGTTACTCTGGTTCGTGCGTTTATAGACGTTCTTAAAACATATAAATGTAGGATAGTGAGTCACATAATTAATCTTAGAACGGGCACTGTTGTTTGAAAGAGCACAAAAGTAATTTCTCAATGTGGTAATATTGCATATACCAAAAACGTTCTATTATTTTGCTTTAAGTCTTACACAGATGCATTCTCGTGTCTGAAAAGATGTTTGTCGTCGTATTGGTTCATCTGTCATTCGGTAGTATCACATACAATCTGGTTGGCTCATCCTCTTTAAAGCAAAACGTGACATTTCTAGGACCGCCCTTCAGCTACAGCTGTCACTGGGCTATCTAGAAACGACATCATTCTAACCAGGTTTTATTCCAAGCGGTACCGAGTGACACCTTACTCAAAGGAAAGTTGCGTTTTTGGAATATTTAGGCAGCGTATCCAAGCTCTACAGTCTTGCTGCGTTAACAATATAACTTCATGTGGTTGGAATAATCTAGTGTCGCTTTCCCCCCGTTTCGGATCGTCCATGATGTAGCTCTGTGTTTCGTTCGGAGTATTTAATCGTTAAGATTAGCATTCGCCTTTATAAGTTCGGTTTGTTTGTGTAACAGTGCACTTTAATTATCATATTTACGTTTTGTGGTATTTGCTCAAAATTTACCGTCTGTTTCGACCTTCATTTACTGGTGTGTCACTCCTCACAAACAAGATTGCCGAATTATAGACCGCAACGGCATTGTTGAAGCTCAGATGAATTCACTGAAATGTTACAAAACCGATCTACTACTACTGATTTACAAAACTTTATTATTGGATTTAACACCGGTATCCAGTTAGAGATAGTGAAGTATTGTATTTACTACCGACATCCAGTTAGTGATAGTGAAGTATTGTATTTACTACCGGTATCCAGTTAGGGATAGTGAAGTATTGTATTTACTACCGGTATCCAGTTAGGGATAGTGAAGTATTGTATTTACTACTGGTATCCAGTTAGGGATAGTGAAGTATTGTATTTACTACCGGCATCCAGTTAGAGATAGTGAATTATTGGATTTACCACCGGTATCCAGTTAGAGATAGTGAATTATTGGATTTAACAATACTTCACTATCCCTAACTGGATACCGGTAGGTTGGATTCGCCGTTGTAATCCTTTTGGGATTTGTAAAGCTTTACAATTGGATTTATTACCGGGATACTTTTGGAGTTGGTAAAACTTTACTTCTGGGTTGACTACCAGCATCCACATTACTGAAGTTGTAACTGTTGAAACCACTACCAGTTAGGGTTGGAATTCTTCAAGTGTTATAACTTAGTCCTTCTACCAGCGCCAAGTTGAAGTTACTGAAGCATTAATATATATGATTTGCTACTTGCATCAATTTGGGGTTATTGAAGCTTTACAAGTTGGTCCATTGGCGACATCCAGACAGTTGGAGTTACTGAATCTACTAACAACATATAATTAGAGTTGCTGGATCTTTATTGATGAGTCAGATACCGGAATCCATTTGAAGTTACTGAAGTGCTAAATTTGAATTGAATTTCAGTAGCTGTTAGGAAGTAGCAAAGTAAAAGAGTTTCGCTATTGACACGGGATCTAATTAAATATATACCCTTCAATGTTGACTGCCTCAATAAGTGTTAGCTCTCGGCTTTAAAATGGTTTTACCACACCATAACTGAACAAACTAATTAGTGGTAATAAAGTGCTGATCCTTAAGGTTCCGGTGTTCGTGTCTGTAGTATATAACGCTAGAATCTCGACTGATATTTGTTACGTGTGATAACCAACTCCTTTTCATTAACCATCCGACTGCTCTTTCTGTTAGTTTTTGTAGTACAATTCATGGATTTTTTATTTCTGCAGAATCAATTCTAGACTCACTTTAAATTTGTAGAGTTAATCCAGCTACATGCTGCAAGACCTGGAAAACCATGAAGAGGCTGCCCGTAAGACTAGGTGGAAACACTGTCTTCGACTGGTCGCTGCATACCTTTTCTCCGACGTCGGTGTCTGCGGACTGGCAGTGAGCTACGCCATGCTGGGCGCCTTAGTATTTGAGGCACTAGAAACTCGCCACGAACTGGCTGAGCGAGAGCACGTACGACAGCATCGAGCAGACTGTATGAGGGATTTATGGAGGATCACTAACAAGCTGAACGTACTCTACGAGGCGAACTGGACCCTTGCAGTTGGCGGGAGACTCCGAGAATTCGAACAAACTGTAGTCAACGCGGTGAGGAATGAGGGGTACGATGGAAGAGAAGTGGAAGCCTTAGAACTTCAGTGGTCTTTCCCAGGGGCACTACTGTACTCTCTAACAGTTATCACAACAATTGGTAAGTCCGTAGTTTCTACGAAAGTAACCCTATTTTTTTTTTTCTTTAGTTACGTTTTGAAAGCCCGAATAAACATTTAGTTAACACACTCAAGATATTTGGCCCAGTTGATATAGTGCTTTTAAGTTAGGTTAACTTATTTCGTCATTCTTTTTTGTT
>NW_013666843.1:301079-311360 GCF_000517525.1 Limulus polyphemus | reverse complement strand
ATTCTTTGTGGCTACAGAAGCGTTGTTTCCCTTCTTGTATTCAAACAGCATTATATACCGAATGTGTGTCTCGTTGTTTATCATCACTATAAAGGATTAGAATATACTAAACTTTACACATTATATAGGCTACACTAACGCGACATTTAGGCGGTTCGTTTAACTATTTTATGTGATATACGTTTTTTTTGTGGGTGGTTAATGAAAGTGTTCCAAAACGCGACATTACTTTCTTAACGACCTAATATAAACTGAAGTCCTCGTCAATCAAACTTGTTAACATTCTATACTTGACATGTTAAGTTAATATTATCCTTGCCACGATAACGTAATATTATACTTGACACCTTAATGTAACATTATAAATTACATGTTAACGTTCATGTAACCTTATATGTGACACGTTAACGTTAATGTAACATTATATTTGACACGTTAACGTTAATGTAACATTATATTTGACACGTTAACGTAATATTATACTTGACACCTTAATGTAACATTATAAATTACACGTTAACGTTAATGTAACATTATATTTGACACGTTAATGTAATATTATACTTGACAGGCTAATGTAATATTATACTTGACACGTTAAAGTAACATTATACTTGACATGTTAATGTAACATTATACTTGACACGTTAACGTAACATTACAGTTAGCACGTTAACGTAATATTACACTTGACACGTTGATGTAATATTATACCTGACATATTTGTATAATATTATACTTGATAAGTTAACATAACATCACAATTAACACGTTAACGTAACATTACACTTGACACGTTGATGTAATATTCTACTTGACACGTTAACGTAACATTACATTTGACACGTTGATGTAATATTATACCTGACATATTTGTATAATATTATACTTGATAAGTTAACATAACATCACAATTAACACGTTAACGTAACATTACACTTGACACGTTGATGTAATATTATACCTGACATATTTGTATAATCAAGTGTAATGTTACGTTAACGTGTTAATTGTGATGTTATGTTAACTTATCAAGTATAATACACGTTGATGTAATATTCTACTTGACACGTTAACGTAACATTACACTTGACACATTGATGTAATATTATACCTGACATATTTGTATAATATTATACTTGATAGGTTAACATCACAATTAACACGTTAACGTAACATTACACTTGACACGTTGATGTAATATTCTACTTGACACGTTAACGTAACATTACACTTGACACGTTGATGTAATATTATACTTGACATCAGTAATAATACTATGTAGAGTTAAATAGAATAGGGCAATGTGTTGAGAAGCTTGTAATGTAATACGGTAACAGTGTAGTGTAACTCAGTAAAGAATACTAAACATGTAATGTTGTGCAGGTTAACGGAATGTAATGTATTCATAGCGTAGTGTCGATTACTGCTCGTAATGTAATGTTGCTGTGTCGTGTACGGGTCGTCTATTTCTGGTAGGTTTTGTTTGTTTGTTTTTGTCTGCTCGTTACGTACAGAACTATCTGGAGTTATTTGGATGAACGTAAATCAACTCGTGTTACCCGCATGCTTCCGAAGTTGTAAGAACGATTTTGTAAGTCAGGAGGAGGGGGGAAGGAAACTAGATTGTGACGATAAGAAAAATCGAATAGAAGAGGAGAACTGAGAGACGATTTCTCGTTTCTGTAATGGATAATTCTCAACAAAAAATAAATCTATCCGAGCAGAAACTTTTACTGGTTTATTTATGGTAATTTCGACTGAACATTCCTCAAAGCTGTTAGCGGTGAAGTCAGAGCCTCAGAGCTATGTAAGCCTATTTACCGATTGGGCCCATGTGAACAACAACGACGTTCTCAGTAGAGTTTTCTAAACTATTTATACGTCAAATTACTCGTGGCTCTATTAATTTTTTTGTTACAGGGATTTAAATAACATATGACTCACACAGAATAATGTAGATAAAATATCATCATTATTGTAGTTAATTCCAATAATTACTGATGAGGTTTATTATATATATATTTTACATCGGAAATAAGTGACTCTCTTAAGCCTTTTTTTTTCATTTCTTTCTTGGTCGTTCTTTATTCTGGGTGTTGAAACAGACAAGATCATAAAATTGTTCAACATCATGTAATTTGTGTCTGTTTATTTAAATTTCGCGCAAAACTACACGAGGGCTATCTGCACTTGCCGTCCTTAATTTAGCAACAATAGACTAGAAGGAAGGCAGCTAGTCAACACAACCCACCGCCAACTCTTGGACTACTATTTTTACTAACGAATAGTGGGACTGGCCGTCCCATTATAACGCCCCCACTGCTGAAAGAGCATATTCGGTGTGACGGGGATTCGAACCTGCGACCCTCAGATAGCCAGTCGAACTCCCTAACCATCAGGCCATATTTCTAAAGTCGTATGTCCATCCCTAGCCGTCAGTAAAACAGCAGGAATTTATTTAAATGTGACTGTTCCACTACCTTATACCTATGCAATGCAAACCTTCATAACTAGAGGGCGGCCCGGCACGGCCAGGTGGTTAGTACACTCGACACGCAATCTGCAGGTCGCGGGTTCGAATCCCCGTCCCACCAAACATGCTCGCACTTTCAGCCGTGGGGGCGTTATAATGTGAAGGTCAATCCCACTATTCGTTGGTAAAAGAGTAGCCCAAGAGTTGGCGGTGGGTGGTTATGACTAGCTACCTTCCCTCTAGTCTTACACTGCTAAATTAGGGACGGCTAGCGCAGATAGCCCTCGTGTAGCTTTGCGCGAAATTCAAAACAAACAAACAAACAATCCTCGAGGGCTATATGAACTAGCCGTCCGTAACTTTGAAGTGATAGACTAGAGGAAAGGCAGGGAGCTAATAAACACCACCAACCACCTACTCAAATCGAATAGCGTGATTCACCGTCACTCTCGTAACACACTAACGACCCCCAAAATGTGAAGAGTGTATTTTTTTTTTTTCTTTTTTTACGATGACGGGACACGAGCCACGGAATCTTAGATCCACAGTTCGGCACACGCGGCCGCGTGGCCCGCCTTCGTAGCTTTGAAAAACATTTTCTAAGTTTATGATTTACACTCATGATGAAAAATATTTAATCAACGTTTATTTTATTAGGTTTGTTTGTTTGTTTGTTTTTAATTATGCACAAAGCTACACAAGGGCTATCTGTACTCTGCCCACCACGGGTATCGAAACCCGGATTCTAGCGTTGTAAGTCCGCAGACATGCCGCTGTGACACTGGGGGGCATTTTATTAGGATGATCATCACTATTCCGATACAATCCGAACACTGATCGAGCTTTTCCGTCATACCTATAGAAAACACTATTGGATGCAATAGTAGGAATACACGTTGATTTGATGGGTTTTGGTGATACGCCACCGGCGGAGGACATGTAATATCACGCAGAAAAATGTTTCCGGTAATATTTGAAAATGCTACATTTTTCACTGTTTTTAGCAAAACTGTTGTGTTAAATCACGTTTCACCTACCAAAAAAATGTTTTTTAAATGAGAAATAGAGATAGCCAATGATTATAGACTCGAAACCACTCATCATCTCTAACGTAAATAACCCGTTGGTCCTTTTTCTCATATCCTTATCGTAAATTACGCGTGTTAGGCAAGAATTTTGAGGTAATATTGCTGCTTTTGTCTGCTTTGTTGTTTCTTATAGTAACTTTAACTTAGGTCAGCGTTAAATTCGAGGTTCGATTCCTCGCGCTGGACAGAGTGGAGATGGACCATTGTGTAGCTTTGCACGAAAACATCAACAGTCACTTTCAGTTTCAAATGCCACACTGGCACTGTTTTATATATATATATATATATATTGTTAGTCAACCTAGTTAGTGTTAACTTTGAGTTTGGCATTTGAGTCATGTGATCGAAAATAGTCCAAACATGGTTTCTAATTACATCCGAGAATTTATTTTCTCGGTACGACGGAGAAAGCCGAGTGGTGTTCCGATTGTATTCCGGTGGACATATAAGAAAATAGTTAAATCAATGCGTGATTTTGTG
Source organism: Limulus polyphemus (assembly GCF_000517525.1). NCBI lineage: Eukaryota > Metazoa > Arthropoda > Merostomata > Xiphosura > Limulidae > Limulus > Limulus polyphemus. Next base: position 307,316 of record NW_013666843.1, on the reverse strand, counting down.
ACCGTAACTAATCTGTCAACCGACCGCCTCCCATATGAATCTCATAAAGTAAGCTTTGAAAAAAGCATCAAAATACCTCATAATATGTAATATTTCAATATTTAAATTATAATAAATCAACAACAATAAGTAATGATAACATGGTTTTCCTAGGATTTTTTTTTCTAAGTTAGAACTATTAAATTTCTTTAGGCGCTGTTTCACGTTTAATGGCTCTTTGTGAAAGAGTTACAGATTAGGTGAACCCTTTAAACACACTTTTTCGTGTGCTTATTTATGAATCGGAAAGCTAACTTCAAATCAGTGAACGTAAAAGTTCACTGAAAAATGAGAATACGTCACAAGTGACGACTGATCATACGTCAGTTCTCTGTGAACGAATAAACGTTTCTACCATTTTGAGTTTGGCTAGTATAATATTAGCCTTACATCTTTATACAATATCAATTGTAACTACAAGCAACAGTATCAAATAAAAATGCTCATGGGCTAAACGTGAAGAAAATAAAATATAAGTTAAAAAATTCATTTAAAAAATGCGGGGGCCCGTGCGACTACACTGCTCGCACCTGCCTAAGACCGCACCTGCTGGTGGACAAACAATGAGATAACGTTTGCGTACAGTACGAGAATCACGAAATGTACATGAAAAAAAATGAAGGGGTGGGGATAATAGGAGGACTCACTTGCTTAATATAAATAATCTAATGCTTATTTGAAATAACGAAACAAACCGTATAATTTAAAATGTTGAATGGTTTACTAGGGATGCCTAAGTGTATTATCTAGATTCATAATTATTGAATACGCTGTTTTGTTAACACTTCTTTTTATTTGTTTGTTAATAGAATACGCAGCTCTGTTAACACTGTATTATGTTTCAATTGTTTTGCACAGTTTGGTATTCGTAAACTGACAAAAAACTGGTCAAAGTGTACTTGGTATAATAACGAACCTCCCGTGGATATGAGAACTTTGTCACACACAAACACATTGAAGAACACCACCTGGTGATAATGAATAATTGACCATAGGTAAACAAGAAAATGTAGAATTAACATAGTCAAGTATTTTTTAATTAAACGAACAAAATGTTAGCAGAGCTGCTTATTCAATAAGGAAAGTAATGAACAATTAAAACATAATACAGTGTCAACAGAGCTGCGTATTCCAAAAACAAATAAACAAACAATTGAAACATGATACAGTGTCAACAGAGCTGCGTATTCAATAAAAAATAAATTAAATACACTACTAACAGAGCTGCGTATTCCAAAAACAAATAAACAAACAATTGAAACATATTACAGTGTTAACAGAGCTGCGTATTCAAGAAACAAATAAACTCTGTGACTGACTCATTAAGAGTCTGGTAAGGGTAAAACCGCAATTTGCTTCTACTGACTCTTTAAGCATCTGGTGAGGGCAAGGCCGCAATGTGCCTTCTGTGACTGACTCATTAAGAACCTAGTAAGGGTAATGCCACAATGTGTATATAAGTAGATATTAGTATTTTTGTTCTTAAAATATTGCAGATCACAATACTGCTTCGTTTTATTCTTACCATAATATATTGTGGTTTCTGCATCAGTGTGTACATCAATGTATTCAAAATGGTGATTTATTCACAAAAAATATCTCCAATATCATACATAGAGAATATAGAAATGTGGTCACTAAGAGGGAAATTCAGATGACACACGTACCATTACACAATACTGGCAAATTATTTTAAACGTGATGCTGATCGTTGTTGTGATATGTAGGCATATCATATGATATTTATCTGCCTTTATTAATATGGCAATTTTTAACAATTTTTTATTTAGCCTGTTTCTATGCAATTTTTGCAGAAACACGTGGTCCAAAAAACTGTTAAAGTAGCCTTGTTGTAGTTGCCTTTGTTATCTTTAATGGATAATATCTATTTTGCCAATGATGATGTTGTAGTACATCTGTGTTAAAGGATCAATGACTGCAACATCCTTTGCTGGCCGAGTGAACTATGTCTATACGTCACAACCGATGAATGTTGCAGGAGAATAGCCATTCACATGGTGAAGCTATTGGAACAAAGGAATTGAGGTTTCCTTTATCAGTACAGAGCCATATTTCTTCAGAGTTCTACTTATCTATCTCTATGTTTAGTTCTGCACTCGTTCATTTCGAGAGACAGAAAGTTATTGATATGTTCACTGATCCATTATAGGTGGTTATCCCTTTGTCTTAAGTACACACACCGTTTTGTTGTTGTGTCAATAACAGTAATAAAGATTGTTTTCACTTTCTTCCAAATGTTTCCAGTCTTTTTATTTCTCACACAGTTTAAAACTCAGTCAAGTTTTCAAGTTCAGGTCACTCTAAAGTTCTCTGTTTGATCCTGTTGTTATTAAGCAGGTATAACTAATACTCGCGAGGAAATCAGTTTAGCTGAGAATACCACACTGGCATAGGATTTTACAGAAATCCACCCTTACAAGGAGCAAAAATTATTTTAAGCTATAGAATAGGAAAGTTTGATTTGGGTTCATGCTATACTGGCCATGCATTATGTTTGTGATCCATGTATACTGTCTGTAGTAGCTGTCGTATAGAGGTCTGGATCACATGTGTGATCTTTCAGGTAAAGATTCTTCATCAAGATACTTATCGAGTTTCAATATACTATTCGATAATGTAAAAATTCAGCGTTTAACACTCTTTATGTAGGTTAATTCCCGTCCATCACAATGTTATTATAAACTTAAACACCATCGTTTCTAATAAAACTAATTAGTTTAATTGAAAAATGTTTATTGTAATATCATTCAATATTTCGTTTATTCTTAGCCTATGCAGTTTTTGCATAACATGTGGTCAAGAAAAACCTATACAGTTGACTTCATTATAGCTGCCTCTGTTCCTTTGTTGTTCTTTAGAGATAATACCTCCTCTGCCCATGGGATATATTGCTGTAACACTGCATGCTGTGCAAAAAGCTCAATGACAGCATTGTCCTTCACTGGGAAGGTATATGATATTTAGAGGTTACAGCTGAAAGCAACTCGTCGCTCTGCCTAAAACTTCTTAGAGAAATCAGTTTAACCTGACAATACCACAGGCATACTTTGAAGCCTGAGCTAAACATTTGTTTTTGTTAAATATACGTATTCCATATCAGTTTGTTTTTCTGTATATAAAATTTCTTTGTATTTGATATTTAATATGCTAGGGCAACATTGTATCGATATTTTTATGTATTATTTCCATTTTTAGTTTCATATTAGCACTCTGTTACTTATATCGCCACAATCGCGGCAGAGATGTCACAAGTACTTAACCCAAAAAATTACCGACTCGTTTATAGAGTTCATCACCAGTGTAATCCAAGTGTTACGTTATCTTGGGCAATTATGCATTTATATCTGTTAACATAACAGTCAGTAGAAAGAACTGGATAAAACCACTTGGTTTATCTCTTGATTTCTGTGTTTGTTTATTTTTAGCGCAAAGCTACACATTGGGCTATCTGCGTTCTGCCCACCACGGGTATCGAAATCTGGTTTCTAGCGTTGAAAGTCCGCAGACATACCGCTGTGCCACTGGGGGTGGGGGGGACACCGCATAGAATCGAACCCCAGATTTTAGTATTGTAATTCCCTAAACTTACCGCTGGACAACTGGAGCATAGTTTTTCTATGTACATAGCTAGCATAGCAATAACACAGGCCTGCGAATTTAAACTTCATAACATATTTCGAAAATAATATTCTTTTTTATTCTATCACGTAAGGATTTTTTCTTTTTTTTTTTTTACAGATCGGAAAAAAAACTTACTTAGATCAAATTATTATTTCGTTTACCACAATGATTATTTTTATTATTACGTTTGTTAACAAAAATACAAACAAAGTGAAGAAAATGGAAGAACATTGATGTCAAACAAATATGTATACTCATTCATCCTGATTTTTTTTGTTGTTGTTAAATCTACGTTTTTTAGTCTCAAATCTATGTGTTGTGGTCTTTCTTTTATGTATTGCGTTATGACGTTTTGTGAAAAATCTGTACGGTATTTCATAATTATCACTGTGGGCTTCAAACCGCGAACGGATGAAAATAAATGTAATTACTTTAGATACAACTCAACTGTTAAGAAAGGAGAAAGTAATATTAAGAGAAAAGTATTTGATTAAACAAAATATTAGACAGCCAGTCTTCAATTACAAAAAGCCTCACGAATTTTGAGTCACGATACAAATAGCAGTTCAACACACTATTGGACCTTATTACGTACAGGTAACAAATCAACACATACAAATGTGTCTATTCTGTAATTTAATTTTCTCACTTCCAGGTAACAGTTTAAATAAACCACGGAATTTTTTTTTGTTTGTTTGTTCCTCAACTGAACAATGTTGCTTGTAGGTAATTTCACAAAAACATTTTTAAGTAAGAAATTCAAAGAAAAACATTTCTTCAGCGTATTCTTGTGCAATATGCCTGCAATAATTTGTTTGTTTTAGAGCAAAGTCACATTGAACTATCTGCTGTTTTCACCGCGGGGGAATAAAACCCTAAATTCTAGCGTTGTAAGTTCGTAAACTGACCGCTGTCTCACCGAGGGACGCCTGCAATAGAGGGTTAACATTATTGATTTCTACTTTTAATATTTTTTCAAAGACAAAATATATTAAATATAACGTTAAATTACAGCACGACTTATAATTATTATATATGCATATTTAATAATGAAACGTATGTTAATATTTTGCAAAATCTAGTTTCAAATATATGTTAAAAGTTTTTGTAAGTGGTAAATGTACAATACGTAAACAGTATAATTAATTATATTCGTCATAAGACATTAGGTTACGCCTATTAATAATGTCATAATGTCTTATGACAGATATAATTAATTGTATCATGTTCTGCCAGCTTTTAAAAACCATTCATAACATAACAACTGTTGTCGTAAACAATACATATAACTTTTATTATTATTCCGATATATATACCATAAACTGTGATTCAAAAGTTATAAAAACTCTCAGTATTATCAAATAAAGAGTTATTCAGTTCACCTTTAAATCTATCATTAATACTTCTACAAATGGTTGCACGTTTAGGCCTACCAGAAAATAGATTGGACATTTCCCACTCTATATTATATTTCTGTATGAACGCGTGTAAGAACGTACCACCTTCGATTATGATACAGTGCTAGGGATGTAGACGTCCAATATTACAAGAGATATAGTTTATATTATATTCAAACTCCTGATTTGAGCGTTGTAAATCCGAAGGTTTACCGCTGTCCCACCGGGAGATAGCACGTATTTGTACTTCCCAAAGAAACAAGTATTGAACACCGAATTTGGTGCTATAAGCTCTCAGAGTTACCGCTGAACAAAGACGAAAGGAGGAACCAAAGGAAGCGTTGTGTTATTGATAAACATAATCCATGAAAAAGAGTTGGCATTTACTAGTTAAACGTTGTTTTCACACAAAATGCCCAGAAACTAAAATGAGGTAATAAGAACAATAAACTTTTGTACTATATGTTTTTTTAGCACAGTTGGCCAAAATTCACGGGCTTACCGCGCGTGACAACAATCCTCAAGACTGTGTATAATTTATTCTTGATGGAAGTTGTTAAGCAATGATAGGCAACTTTCTCTCGAGATATGTTTTTTTTTTCAGGGGGAACTATTTATAGAGGGATTTTTGAAATGCAACACCTAGCAGACGAGAGGGAGCAGAGGAAGTGTGTCAAGGTTTTACGTAGAGCCAACAACTTTCTTCAGAAAGTCAACAATGTCTGTAAAATTATCTGTAGAGTCTTAATTTTCTTAGCCAGAATAGCTACATTTCAATGAGTTTTTTAGATATAATTAAATGTGGATAAATCGGCTCAAGAGAAGATATTCCAGTTAATTATAAATCCCTAATCTATAAAAAAAAATGTTACAATTAAAGGACAAAACTAAACGTTTGTGATAAGCTGAGAAGAACGTTAAATTCTTGGTTTTAAAAAAATGTTACAATTAAAGGACAAAACTAAACGTTTGTGATAAGCTGAGAAGAACGTTAAATTCTTGGTTTTAAAAAAATGTTACAATTAAAGGACAAAACTAAACATTTGTGATAAGCTGAGAAGAACGTTAAATTCTTGGTTTTAAAAAAAATGTTACAATTAAAGGACAAAACTAAACATTTGTGATAAGCTGAGAAGAACGTTAAATTCTTGGTTTTAAA
>NW_013666843.1:299558-300150 GCF_000517525.1 Limulus polyphemus | reverse complement strand
ATTGTTTGTTTATTTGTTTCTTGAATACGCAGCTCTGTTAACACTGTAATATGTTTCAATTGTTTGTTTATTTGTTTCTTGAATACACAGCTCTGTTAACACTGTAATATGTTTCGATTGTTTGTTTATTTGTTTCTTGAATATGCAGCTCTGTTAACACTGTATTATGTTTCAATTGTTTGTTTATTTGTTTCTTGAATATGCAGCTCTGTTAACACTGTATTATGTTTCGATTGTTTATTTATTTGTTTCTTGAATACGCAGCTCTGTTATTATCGTATTTAATTTATTTCTTTATCGAATACGCAGCTCTATTATTGTCGTATTTAATTTATTTCTTTATCGAATACGCAGCTCTCTTAACACTGTATTATGTTTCAATTGTTTGTTTATTTGTTTTTGGAATACGCAGCTCTGTTAGTATTGTATTTAATTTATTTTTTATTGAATACGCAGCTCTGTTGACACTGTATTATGTTTCAATTGTTTGTTTATTTGTTTCTTGAATATGCAGCTCTGTTAGTATTGTATTTAATTTATTTTTTATTGAATACGCAGCTCTGTTGACATTGTATTTAATTTATTTTTTATT
>NW_013666843.1:295707-298708 GCF_000517525.1 Limulus polyphemus | reverse complement strand
AAAACTAAACGTTTGTGATAAGCTGAGAAGAACGTTAAATTCTTGGTTTTAAAAAAAATGCTTCAATCATTTGAAACTGTATAATAACCTGTTTTAAGATATATAAAAAAATGTTTGAACTAGCTAAAAACTAAAACATAACAATAGATATTTGGTTTTAGAAACTACTGAGAACAGAAAACATTTCATAGAGCAGAAGTAAATGAATTTTACATTAATTACAAATAACAGCTGTAATCCTAGAGTGCGTTTAACCTTTGCCCTGTCGTCTAAACTAGCACTTGGAACAGTCATAGAAAACTAGCATAGCATTGTGATAGAAAGTTCCTATTTATGGCTTGAATTACACTCAAATTTGAGTGGTGTTATCCAAAATAAAACAAATAGTGAAAAACGACAAGGCAGCCTATAGTTGTACTCGCTTAACCCTAAAATTACTGATGAGGTCTATCCCTATCAAGATTTTATACACATTTGTCTAAACTATTTATACACCACGATGCATGTGGTTCCAGGACTGTTTCGGTTACAAGGTCATGAATAATAAATGAGTCACACAAGAATGTTTGATGTACTTATATACTCATACTGAATGTCAGAATCATGCAGATCCAGTGTTCACTAATGTGAGTGAAAAGTTGCATAACGTGGAAATTAATATATATCTATATGCTTATAAATGCCTAATGTAACAATAATGCAGATCCACGAACACAAATCCAGTGTCAGTAACTTGATGTTTAAACTGAAATTTACCACTTGCTCGGTTTAATGATCACACGAGGTTTCAGAGTTATAATCTTAAAATAAATCAGTGGCACCAGAAAAACCTAAAGTATGATAATACGTTTAACCTGAATATTGTTTGTTAGTTTAATTTCGCGGGCTATCTGCGCAAACTATCCCTTAAGTTTGAAGTGATAAACTAGAAGGAGTTTGTTTGTTTTGAATTTTGCGCAAAGCTACACGAGGGCTATCTGCGCTAGCCGTCCCTAATCTAGCAGTGTAAGACTAGAGGGAAGGCAGCTAGTCATCATCACCCACCGCCAACTCTTGGGCTTCTCTTTTACCAACGAATAGTGGGATTGACCGTCACATCATAACACCCCCACGGCTGACAGGGCGGGCATGTTTGGTGAGATGGGGATTCGAACCCGCGACCCGCAGATTGCTAGTCTAGCGCCCTAGCCACCTGGCCATGCCGGGCCAAGACTAGAAGGAAGGAAGCTAGTCAACATTACCAAGCGCCAACTTTTGGGGTACTCCTTTTACAAACGATTAGCGGGATTGACCGTCACAATATAGCACCCCAACGGCTGAAAAGGTGAGCATATTTGATGAAGGGATTCGAACCTGCGACCCGAAGATTGCGAGTTGAGAGCCTTAACCTTCAAACCATGGAACCTGAATAATCTTGTATCACATTCTGCTGCTCTCCAACTGTTACAATAACACCTGAAATTACCATTATCAAGTTTCTTGTGCGATTCTATAAATACCGATCAGTCATAACTGCAGGCAAACTTTTCGTTCAGGAATTTATTTACAGAATGGAGGATCGTGTTGTTGAAGCTATAAAATGTATCTAAAACCAACAACAACAAACATTATCAAACATATATATTCAACATAAACATGTATCTAAGCTCTTTATATGTTCCAACCTATTTATTTTGAAGCCCCCAGTAGCACAGCGGTATATCTGCGGATTTATAACGCTAGAAACCGGGTTTCGAGACCCGTGGTAGGTAGAGCACAGATAGCCCATTGTGCTTAATTACAAACAAACAAAAATTATTTTGAAAATTTCCCAAACATGGGCATAGCACCTCCTTCGTTTACTTTGGCGAAATCGCCTTGCAATTCATAGCGACACCTAGCGTTTTCCGATTTGATTGATATTAAAGTGCAATTCATTCAAGCCTTAATGAAGCAGTCAGAATTGGGTTATGATTCGTTTTTCGTATACTTTGGTTTCAACAATTCAAACTGAGAAACAGATTTTTTATAAATATCATTATTACATAGAAAATGGATCAAAGTAATTTAATATATACGTGCTTACATGAAGTTAAAGAAGACGCAGCTGATTGTCATTGTACCAAATCTGTTCGAAATTGGGCACATTGTAATAAAGTGTTGTAGTTTGCATGATTTGTTTAAGCGCAAAACTGCACAATGTGCTATCTTTTACATGACCATCACAGGGATTGAACCTTAATTTTAGCATTAGAAGTCACCAATGAACACTATTACGAAGGGTCAAGTTAGGTTTCTCAATGACCAACTGTAACGTCGGATACGAAACAAAATCTATGCTTTTCAGAAGTCATAATGATTTCTAATTTTTCAAACTTTGTTACATATTATTCAAACAGTTCTTAAGTTAAAAATTTTAGTCAAAAACTCTTTATATGTTTATATGGATTTGGTGATATTTATTATCAAGTTTTGATATTTAATTCACGCATTTATATATTTTTATCTTAGTACTAAAAAATATAATTATTTATTTTCATATCATACGTATAGGGTGCGCATCAAATAGCGAAATTACGAGCGTAGTGACACACGTTCAATAAACAATTCATTGGCGAATACAATCATGTGGTCAAAGTGTCTTCTATGTAGTTTAAATCTATCGAGAAAAAAATAGTATTTTCTTTCTTTTTTTTGTATGCGAAATGATAAGTCTACTACTGAAACAATAATTTATAGATTCCGAGGAAGGTTTCTACTCAATTTTAAAAGTTAAGTTGAATTATTATTTCATTACTTTTGTCTTTCTCAGCGTCATGTGTGACAGCTAGGCCTAGATCTGCAGACTGTCTTTATGGCGGAATTCTTGTGATAGTTAGCTGTGTGTGCGAATATTTTGATTCCTATTAATACAATTTAATGAACACTTGCAAACTGATCTCACCAGTGAAGTGTTATGCAAGGAATGCTCCCCTCCACTTCAAACGTTACAGCAATAACATTCAGCTGTCTTTTACCATCA
>NW_013666843.1:291099-294809 GCF_000517525.1 Limulus polyphemus | reverse complement strand
TATTTCCAGAAAGCAGGGGGCGTGACACTAGTCACGTGACCTCGCTTACGCAACAATAGTTTTCTTTGTAGTTAGAGAAGCTACGTGATTTTTCTTTTCGCGATCGTTTTCCGTATGGAAATTTTGAGTACGTTGACTGACTGTCATAATTTACAGTTTAAATGTCGAAAACCGGAGACATATTAGAAAACTAATTGGCTTGAAAATTATTATTAAAAAAATAATAAGTTAAGTGCAGAATTTTTTTTTTCTACATTCCTCTTTTTGTCCTCTGCAGCTCGAAATCCGAGGTGTGTGTATATAAAATAGCTTTTTAGAACTTCCCACCACGAGTATCGAAACCTGGTTTCTAGCGTTTTAAGTCCGCAAACATACCGCTGTGCTACTGGGGGCAATATATCTTTTGTCTCCTGGAAGTCACTGCCTCAATAAAACTTTCGTTCAATACCAGAACCAATCAGTTGAGCTGGACGATGAGAAACAAAATATTCTATGAAACGCTATTTATATATGAGGTATAGTTGTTTGTTTGTTTTGTAATTAAGCACAAAGCTACACAATGGGCGTATCTGTGCTCTGCCCACCACGGGTATCGAAACCCGGTTTCTAGCGTTGTAAGTCCACAGACATATCGCTGTGTCACTGGGGGGCTGAGGTATGATACTTTAAAAGCTACGGTTTAAACGCCGAAAGCCGGCGAAATATTGGAAAACTAATAGGCCAAACATTTTTATTTCAAAGAAGTAAATTGTTTGTCTCATGTTTTTACAAAAATTTCCTCTACTCTAATCGCTTTTATTGTGAAGAATTCAGGCCTAATTCTAAGCCTAATTTTAAGATATGCAGGCTTGTACGCAGAATATTTGAAAAGGGGGTTCTAATTTGTGATATCAAAAGCCAACACATATTGTTCGAAGCACAATCAACATGCTATTTCGAGTTGTTATATTGCTCAGCTTGACTTTCAAACCACCAATTACAACAAACAAGTAAAAGACTATCGCATTAAAAAAGGGGAAAAATATTGATTTAGGAAATAACTAATCCAAAATTAAACCTCATTCAAAGATGATGAACCCAACTAGAAAATCCTCTAGTTAAAATCATGAAAATGATTTATCGTTATCTTCTCAAGAGGTTTGTTTGTACTTCATTTGTCCTGTTGTTATGGTGACATTTTAATTGTCGAAATCTTCCACTTTCCGCTTCATACCTGAAATTTAATGCTATACTCCACTGAAATATTGTCTTGTTTACTGATGAAATCTAAAAAATAAGAGTGGGATGTGATGAGGAAGAACAGTCTCTGGGAACCATTTGACATCATATAAAATGATAATTGGTCAGACTTTCTTTTGGAAATGTTAAACAAACCTAGCCTATACAGTGAGTTTCGAAACGTGTGAAACGGTTTGCTGAGCATTATTGTGGACAAACACAAGAACCTAGCTATGTGTTGAAGTTGATGTGAAGGATATGAGAAACCTGTGAGCTAAATTTTATGGTGGAAGGAGCACGCGAAACTGTGTCTAACTTTATGTAGAAAATACATGAAACTGTGTGATGACTTTTATGGGGGAACACGTGAAATTGTGTGAGAGTTTGTAGACACGTGAAATTGTGTGAGAGTTTGTAGAGTAAAAGAACATGAAACAGCATGCAAAGCTTTATAGGAGAGAAACACACGAAACTGTGCTCTGGGCTTTATGGGGGGAAACGCTTAAAACTGTTTGTGAAGTTTTATGGGGTGGAGCAAGTAAAATTGTGTGCTGAATTTTATGGCAGGAAATAAGTGAAACTGGATCCTTAGTTTTATGGGGGAAATAAGTGAAACTGGATCTTTAGTTTTATAGGAGAATTATGTGAAACTGGTTTCTTGGTTTTATGGGGGAAATATGTGAAACTGGATTCTTAGTTTTATGAGGGAAATATGTGAAACTGGATTCTTAGTTTTATAGGAGAATTATGTGAAACTGGTTTCTTAGTTTTATGAGGGAAATATGTGAAACTGGATTCTTAGTTTTATAGGAGAATTTTGTGAAACTGGTTTCTTAGTTTTATGGAGGAAATATGTGAAACTGTATTCTTAGTTTTATGGGGGGAAACTATGTGAAACTGGATTCTTAGTTTTATAGGAGAATTATGTGAAACTGGTTTCTTAGTTTTATGAGGGAACTATGTGAAACTGGATTCTTAGTTTTATGGAGGAAATATGTGAAACTGTATTCTTAGTTTTATGGGGGGAAATATGTGAAATTTGGTTCTTAGTTTTATGTAGGGAAATACGTAAGACAGTGTGTTGAGCTTCTTGTCGGAAAGAAAAAGGTGAACAAAGAAGGAGACGCAAACGTTTTCTTATGACGTTGTCGGCTCGTTAGAAAAGCTGGCACAAAATGAATAATTTAAAAATAGTACGTTCCTGAAACACCTTGACCGAAAATGTAGCTTCCATCATCTCATCGTATATTAACTCCCAATTAAAAAACCGTTTTACGGTGAGCGTTAGACATTCATAACCTTATCAAATAATCTGTTATGTTGAGCCACCAGTAACAATCAGGCCTTGTTGAAGAACTCTAGTGGTATAAAAACGTTTAATTACGTGCAGAAAGTAACGAAGAAAATATGTTTAACTAATAAAAAAATATTAAAGAGTGTTCTAAATTTTTTATGCTCTTTATTATTTGGTTTCTCTGATCTTATAAACTTTGATGGAGGGAGAAGTAAGAACTTCGATTTTATTGTTTAACAAAACTGAAACTTCGGTTTCTTTTATTACTAATAATATGGTAATACGGTTTCAGTGCATAATCCGAAATGATAACCTCGCAACTACCCACGGTCCTTTATTTTAACATCTTTTTTTTACTCTAAACAAGAGGGAATCCTCAATAGCCGCTCCACGTGGATTTTTTTTTTTTTTTGGACAGGACTAGAGTAAATTAATCTATGTGACCTTATTTTTTTCCTTTTTATTAGCTATACATTTGTGCGCCAGCAATATCAAGCGTGGAGCGCGCGTTCACCCGATTCTATTTTATTACTTATCAGGATCTCTGTCACCCAGTTACAGACAAACGTTTTGGTTGCAACTGTACGTTTTTTTTTTTTCTTCAATTTGAGGGTACGTTTGTCCACAGAGTTACTACAATCAAGTCATTCTGAAACAACATTTAATTTTTCCTGTGCTGTTGGTACTGGCGGTGTTTTATTTTAATAAAAGAAAAAAAAAACTCTCGTCTATAGCAGGAAATCGAACCCGGGAATTTAGCTTTGTAAGTTCGGAACTTACCACTGAGCCACTGGAGGTCCTTTTACTATCCAAACTGTTATTCTCGTATAATGACGACATAATTTCAGCACCTGGCAAATAAGATAATTATTCTTTTCTTTGTATATATATGTTTAGTTTGTCTGAATTTCACGCAACGTTACTCGAGTGCTATTTCCGCTAGCCGTTCCTAATTTAGCAGTAATATACTAGAGGGAAGGCAGCTAGCCAACACCACCCACCGCTAACTCTTGGGCTACTCTTTTACCAACGAATAGCGGATTGACCATCACATTGTAACGCCCCCACTCTGAAAGGACGAGCATGTTCGGTGACAGGGATTCAAGCCAGCGATCCACAGGTTGCGAGTCGAACGCCCTAACCAACAGGATATATATATATATATATATACAGAATTATTTTCTTTTTCACCAATGGT
>NW_013666843.1:283071-290213 GCF_000517525.1 Limulus polyphemus | reverse complement strand
CAACGAATAGCGGATTGACCATCACATTGTAACGCCCCCACTCTGAAAGGACGAGCATGTTCGGTGACAGGGATTCAAGCCAGCGATCCACAGGTTGCGAGTCGAACGCCCTAACCAACAGGATATATATATATATACAGAATTATTTTCTTTTTCACCAATGGTAAAATTGAAAATAACATTTGTGACGTAAAGGCCTGCTGCAGAACGTCGGAATTTAATTTAGGTTGTTATATGGTGAATTAAAAAGGACTCAAAAACCCCATAAATCTTCCTTTCTTGAGTATGCCCCCCCCAGTGGCTCAGCGGCAAATCTGCAAATTTAAAACACTAAAAACCAGATTTCGATACCCGTGATACCTTTGTGTACCTATGCGCTTAACAATAACTAAATTCTTTATTACTTAAAAACAATTTTCTAACCCATAACTAGTTAGAATGATAATAGACAGAATTTATTTTTCTATTTTTTTTTTATTAGTGGAGTTTTGTTGCTGTTGTTGTTGTTGAAATCACTGCCATAATAATAGTAAACATGTGTTGTTTAATTTGGTTATACAGGTTACGGGAACACTGCACCCAAAACGAGCCTTGGTAAAGTGTTAACCGTCCTTTACGCCACTGTTGGAATTCCCCTGATGTTCCTTTGTCTTCTCAATGCTGGCCACCTCTTTGCCAGGATCTTCAAGTTTAGTTACTTCCACGTCTTGTGTGTCCAGTGCCGGCAGCGAGCTCGGATAAGTAAAGTTCGAGAAGCAGTGAGGGTGATGCTATACAAACACTTTCCAGGCAACAGTTCAACCACTCGAAATCAGCAACAGACTACTGATGGGAACCTGGAACCGTCAGCCACCAGTCAACAGCTGAACGGTCAAGTCGAACAACAAGCGACCGACAGTGACCGATTATGTACTGATAACGAAGAACTTGGTGTTACCGATAACCTAATAACTAGTGCAAGTGAAAATGAAAGATCGACAGCTGCCCAGTCTGTCGTCAGTAGTCGAGACAGTGACAGTAGTCGCCACGAGCTAGTGGAAGCTAATGATGTCGTTCTAGAAGAATCGCTGACCGATAGTAGTGACATTTCTATAGAAAGTCGTCTTCACAACACGAACTCTTCCTCGTTTCCTCCACCCTTCTCTGACCACACCAACCTAGATGGTACTTGTCCAAACAAGGAAGACAACCCTCGACCAAAAGAAGAAGAACGGGTTCCTGTGTACGTCGTAATGCTTTTCATCACTGGTTACATTTTTGTTGGAGCTATCATGTTTTCTGTAGGAGAAAACTGGAACTTTATTGACGCTGTCTACTTCTGCCTTACGGCGCTGAGTACTGTTGGATTCGGTAACCTCGTGCCAGGTTCTTATGACTTTAACACACAATCTCAGTCTGCCCAGACAAGACTAATAATCTGTTGTTTTTACTTGATATTCGGATTAGCGGTCGTTCTGATGTCTTACAATCTAATACAAGAGGAAATAATGTTGAAATTTAAAAGAATCTCTCGAAACCTCAAAATTATGCCTCAAAATGAAAAATCTTAATACAAATTTACCTCGAAGTCGTTAGGTAATATCAGTGACTTTGTTGTACTATATTTTGTCACGTTTGTATTTTGTTTTTTATGTTCCAAGAAAGTTTTGATAACTTACAAGTTGTGTCGAATGAAAAATAGTCTATTTTTTTTTTTTTTTACATTTATTCAGCGCATAAAAGTGTGTACGCATAAGCTTGTATTAAATAAACAATGCATTTGGTTCTATTGTCACATTCCCAGAGATAACGTGACTTTGGCATTTCTTAGTTATACATATAAACTTTGAATTAAAAACTACAACGTGTACAAAAATGGCGTTATTAAATAAAAGCACGTTTCAAGTAAACCTTATCATTTTCGGGACATTTAGAGATATATCTCTGTACCTGTAGTATCAGGAGAGTGGCTTAGTCAATTGAAATTAACGTTAATCTTATTTTACATTTGAAGCAGAACTGGGCTTAATCACTATATATTCATTCTGTACTGGTTTTATTATTATTATTATTATAGCGTTAGCTGGCCTACCTAGTGTCTATAACTTAAAAGTGATGAACGAATTGGATGATGGGAAGATCGATTCCATTACTAAAACTAATATTCATCCGGGTCGCTGATTGCCATTCGTGTCCATTATTGCTTGAGAGAATTTGATACACAGTTAATACAGCCTTCTTCTTAACAGTTGTCGTCTTATACTACATTTCGTGCTTGTCAAGATACACGAGGAACGAATTTCTGTGGAAAACAGGCACTAATTGACACTAACTTGAGATAATTTAAACAGTCGTCAATTGAAAGATCATATCGCAAGGCCCATAGCGTTTTGAAAAACGTCCGTGAGTTTTAATCTGTAGTATTTTTGGCCCGGCATGGCCAGGTGGTTAGGGCGTTCGACTCGCAATCTGAGGGTCGCGGGTTTGAATCCCTGTCTCACCAAACATGATCGCCCTTTCAGCCGTGGGGGCGTTATAATGTGAAGGTCAATCCCACTATTCGTTGGTAAAAAGAGTAGTCCAAGAGTTAGCGGTGGGTGGTGATGACTAGCTGCCTTCCCTCTAGTCTTATACTGCTAAAGTAGGGACGGCTAGCGCAGGTAGCCCTCGTGTAGCTTTGCGCGAAATTCAAAAACAAACAATCATACCACAAATGACTTGAGGTGTCTCCACATTTAAGAGATCTGGAGAAAGTGTTGTTTGAAAAATATCTGTCAATTACTCGATCCCCGAAAGCATGTTAAGTGGAGCATTGCTTTACAAGAAAGCTATCATTCAATACTAACTGGTAGCTTTTGCTGCTATTCTGAAAAATAAAGTCCAGTGTTAAATTGTTGGTGAATCCAACCTACACTGTATCCTTGTCATCATGCATTTACCATCGCACAAAAAACGTATGGATTTTTTAAATCTCTAGATGACATAGTTATGACCTAGCCATGGAGAGAAAACTGGGCCTCATAAGTCCATAAGATGTTGACTGGTTCCCACTCTAACCAAGAATCAGATTGCAACTTCTAACCATCTCCCTGTGGCACGCCATGTTAGATATATATCCTGAAAGGCCTGTTCAACAGTCTTCCAGACTGATGACTGTGGGAGTCCAGTGCGGTTAACAATTTGACTGGTGCCGCATTCCCCTTGGGGATTTTCTTCTCCAACATAACTTCAGCGGGTGTTATGGAGCAAATATTGCGAGTTTCATCAACGCCTTATCCTATTTTTTTATTTCCGTTCGTAGCTTCAACGGGTGTTTTGAGGCGAGCATCATGAGTTGCATCATTAAACTGCCTTGTTTTCATTTCATTCATAGCTTCAACGGGTGTTTTGAGGCGAGCATCATGAGTTGCATCATTAAACTACCTTGTTTTCATTTCATTCATAGCTTCAGCGGATGTTTTGAGGCGAGCATCATGC
The DNA here is from genome assembly GCF_000517525.1 of Limulus polyphemus. NCBI lineage: Eukaryota > Metazoa > Arthropoda > Merostomata > Xiphosura > Limulidae > Limulus > Limulus polyphemus. Next base: position 286,757 of record NW_013666843.1, on the reverse strand, counting down.
GTTGCATCATTAAACTACCTTGTTTTCATTTTCTTCGTAGCTTCAGCGGGTGTTGTGGGGAGAAATTAGTGATTTCCATCAGCAATAACTCCTTTTTGTGTGTGTTTTTTTAACTCCCATTAAGCCTCATTGCTCTATGGTCCTTTCTCGTCTGCAGGATCTTACTGGTACACCAATGTCATCACCAATACTGGAGTAATAACACTGCTTTACAAGAGCAATTCTAACATTCAGACATTGGGAACCATTTTTAAAAGCAGAAAGAATCTTGGCACGTTCGATTCTGGTTTTATACAGTCCCTGTTATGTAAATTGCATAATCAGCTAATCCTCGTGACATATATTTTTGGCATTGGAGCCATCTTTTTCAACATCTCACGTTATACAAAATTATAGTTCTTTGATGTTTAATTTACGAATTATAGACATTAGAATAAGGTAACTAACCAAGTATATAAAGCTCTCTGGAGTCAAATTATTGTTTAATGTGTTATATTTAATTTGTTAACATAAAACCGCTTTTTAAGGTTTTTATTGAATAAACTAAACGATATTAGTTTTACTAATAACTTAACTGAGCCCTAGATTATGTAGTTAGGAATAAAAGATTAAAAACTTTTCCAACTGTAACATCTAGTTCCTGACGGACATTATTGACTATCTGACTTTTAAAGTGACTGTCAAATCGTTACAATACAGATGTAATGGACTTGTCATGTCTTGGGAACTTGAGAAAATGCTATTTTTGTACGTTATACTTAAAGGTGACTCGTTAAGCTGATTTAAAGTAAATTGATTCCTGTAACACTTCCTTTCACAACTGAAGGAGATAATTGTATGAGTACAAAAGACTGTGTGTCGTTTTAGTTTAAGAAGTTCTTACTTCAAAGCTGTTTAAGTACAACTCTACCTCCAGATGTATACACCTGCTTCGCTGTTTCAAATTCTAGAAACTTAGACAGACAGTATGCTTTCTGAGCTCAATCTAAAGACAATGAGAGGCCATATTGAATCGAAGTCTTTCTTGATTATTTACCTTCGATATCCATTACAAGTTCCCATTTTACATTTAATCATTAGAACACACACACGTGGCTATAAATAACAAACGGTAAGTGTTCCCCTTTAGATTAACCTTTTAAATTGGAACATTTTGTGAAAAAAAAATACAGGCAGGAAAACAAACTGGCTAGAAATAGGCAAAACAAAAATAGCCCTGTCAATTTGCTCTTCGCCAAATTAAAAGCAACAGCACATCACTATTTCGTATGTTTTTTCGTAGTATTCTCAAATATAGTTGAATCTTTAGACTTACAACATACATTGTCGCTTAGCAACAAAATTATCACCTAATTGTTCTTAGGCCAACTATGGTATTTATGTTGAATGCTCAATTTTCATGTTCATTTGTTAGAAAGGTTTTTTTTTATAACTTCAGTGATATATAATAGCAAAATAGTTTAATTCAGAAGTTTTATGACATTGAGTTGTAGCCAAAAACAAAATAAAATTTACCAAGTAGTGTTCCAGCTAAGCCTTACGTTACGTTTATGTAGTAAATTAGATTACAAATAGGCCTACTATTACTAACGTTATAGAGTCAGTGTTTAAAAAGTTTTAAGCGATAAATAAATGTTAATATATATATTGGTATTTTAAAACATACATTACCTACTTTGACTTAAAACATTTATTACTACCAAGTATCTTTTATCCTTCGTACAATCGAAAGAATTGAAAATTTGTCTCGAAATGTCCGCACTATGTTTTCTACTTCCTGATCTAGAATACAGTGAAAAGGCTCAAGAGTGCTATTTAAGTGTTTCAGAGAGCACACGTATTTTTGTTTACGATAACATTTAATTTTTCTGCGTAGTTTTTACTAAAAAAAATGTGGTGATTAAAGAATTACTTCGAGACTGATGAAATAAGTGAAAAGTAGGTACATTTTGGAGGTACAGACAAATTTGTTTTAGTTAAATCATATCATTTTCTTTTATCATCCAACAATGGTTTCCCGTGTTTTTTGACTGGCTTTTTATACTCTATCATTATACTCCAGAACAAACAGAGTAAACCTATTTATATCACCTTATGTAGTAGTGTAGATCACTCCCATAGTCCTAATGTAGACTATTTCTCGTGTCGCTTTCTTATACATTCATATGTGTATCGATGGGAGTGTAATCGTATCTATAATATTGAATGCTTTGTCCAAAACAAAGTTGTTATCATTAGCTGGAAGTTCTCTCACCCTACTGTTTCACAATAATATACTCAAGCAGTGATTGCTTGAATTTTTAATTAATTAATTAAAACACGGTAGCCATGTTAGATAGACAGGTCACCCCCCTGGCGTCTCAGTGGTAAATCTACGGGCTTATAATGCTAAAAAACGAGTTTCGATAACCGCGGCAGGCAGAGCTTAAATAACCCATCATAGCTCTGTGCTTCAAAAAGAAAAAAAAAAAAATCTGTCGTGGGTGGGAGTAAAGAAGGTCATGGCGACCCCTCACCTCTAAATTTAGTACTGCACCTCTGTTTGTAGATTCAGCAACATGTTTAACCTAAAAATTTTTCACACAGGTTTTAAAAATACCTCAGTGTACTCGTCAGAATTCGAATCACCCAGTGAGTAAACTATAAAACATTTCTCTTGGTTCCTTTATTCGATTCCAAGCCAAATTAATTTTCAATTAATCCTGGCGATATTTCAATATCGAACTGAATGCTGTTCATATATATTGTACACGATACTACCTCTGGGAGAACTATATGTCATAATATCCAACAATTACATCTACTTCCACTAATTATAATAAATTTATAAAGCATCAAACATAACTCATTATCAACTTCTTTTAAATTAGCTGTTGGCAAACCACGGCCCGCTGGAAGACAATATATAGCCATGGAGGTTTTTGAAATTTTATAACTAATTCAATCCATGAGTACTCTGTATGAATAAAAGAAGTTATGAGCGGGATTAGTACCAGGAATTTTCAACCTGTAAGACACATGGGCTAAAAGTTTAGATCAGAATTCCCTAAGGCTCAAACATAAACCATATAAACCATTCTTAATTTAGAACTACTGATCTGAGAAAGGGAACTAGCCAGTAGCGCTCGCCACCCATGCGTCTACTCTCCACCAAATAATGGGATTGACTGTAAAAGCTATAACACATCTACAGCTAAAGTGCCGAACATACTAAGCGTCATGTCGTTGTTCTAATCTTGAACTTCCCGATCTGTAAACCAACATGCTAACCACTAGGCCACGACACATTGATGAGTCAGAGCAACTGTTGACTTTGTTGTTAAGCGCAAAGCTACACAGTTGGCTATCTCTGCTCTGTAGGTATCTAAACCCCAATTTTAACGTTATAAGCCCTCATATTTACCGCTAAGCCATCGGGTAGAAGGGCATGGAGACAGGACATGGACATTAAAAACAAGAAGACGTAACCACGTATAATTATAAACTTAGAACGTTCTTGCTACAAGTCCAATATCACGATGCTTTTTACTTTTTTTCAGTCCATGCGGCCTTCCAGTGCAGGCCCGGCAAGGCCAGGTGGTTAGGGAGCTCGAATCCGCGTCACACCAATCATGCTCGCCCTTTCAGCCGTGGGGGCTTTATAATGTGATGGTCAATCTCACTATTCGTTGGTAAAAGAGTAACCC
>NW_013666843.1:267699-282088 GCF_000517525.1 Limulus polyphemus | reverse complement strand
CTGGATATTTAAATATGACACTTATAGAAAAAAAAACGTTTGCTTGCCCATGTTTCAAGTAAACATTTCTACGGAAAGGCCATAATGTTATGAAGCAGAAACGCACAACAACCTAATTTTAGCAAGTTTCACACGATAGTTTCAAGAAAACCTTACGAATTGTCTATAGGTGAGAAACAATTAAAAATCTAACTTTAGAAACTTTCTTAATAAAAAACAGCTCCATATTGTCTGTTAAATGGTTATAAAGTAGCAGAATTTCCTTTTTTATGTCACCCCCTGGTGGCTCGGTGGTAAGTCTGCTGGCTTATAATGCTGAAAAGCGGTTTCGATTTCGATAACCGCGGTAGGCAAAGCACAAATAGCCCATTGTAGCTATGTGTTTTATAAAAATCTGTTGCGTGTGGAAGTAAAAAAGTTCGAGAATGTCTCAAGATTTTTATCTTTTATGTAATGAGCTTGTGCACCGCAGGAATCGAATCCCTGCTTTAGCGTTAGAAATATGTTTGTTTTGGTTTGAATTTCGCGCAAAGCTACACGAGGGCTATCTGCACACTAGCTATCCGTAATTTAGCAGTGACAGACTAAAGGGAATGCAGCTAGTCAACACCACCCATTATCAACTTTTTTACCAAAGAATAGTGAGATTGACAGTCACAGTATAACGCCCTCACGGCTGAAAGAACAAGCATGCTTTGTGACTGAGATTCGAACCCGCGACTCTCAGATAGCGAGTCGAGCGCCTTAACCATCACGGAAGTCTTGTAGACTTACAACTGACCTACCGGGAAACAATGTGACGAGAAAAGGTTTATCTGGAAGACGTATATAACTATGCAGAGGTCGATATGGAATTTAACCCTTCGTTTTTTGTTTTGTTTGTTTCGATAATACATCGAATATCAATACCTCGCGTGTAAAAAATATATTTATTTTTTAAGTTTCAAGTTCCATATAATAATTCCACAGAGATGAGTATAGTAGGTGTGCTAGGCCTATCTTATGAAACCTTCTGATCTTAAAAGTAATCATTGCCAATTAGTATTCGATGACGAGGACCCCACTTTGAGACTAATAATATTGTTTTGTTAAACTGATATTAAAGTTTTTCTTCATTACCCATTCAAGCCGTCGCCAAGCATTATTAGAGAACTAGTATAGTTGGTGTTCTAGGGCTATCTTAAGAAACCTTCTGATCTTAAAAGTAATCATTATAACCTACAGCTCCCTCTAGATAACATTTTAGTTACATTAAAAATATAGCTTACAACAGTAGTACAATCAGAAGAATAAAAAATAATAATAAAAATCTTTATTCATTTTTTTATGTAACGTTAAATAACGGATTCGACAACTAGACAAATAAAAGCTTTTTCGAAAATAAGAAGATATTTACCACTCTCCATTAGTCAAAGTGTAGCCTGGTTATTAGCGTAGCGGGATTCGGATCGAAAAACTCAGAGGCTGGAACATGTGATAAGTCTTCTTTGATAGATTGTTTAGGCAGAGTTTTCATAATGAGTAAAAAAGTGTAGAAGACGACGTTTCGAAAGACTTTCCAAACGTCGTCCGCTACACTTATGTTTTTACAACAGACAGTTGCCGTCCACAACAGTTTGTTCATCGTGCGATGAGTCGTTTAATACGCGCCACACCTTCAGCTGTGTGCGCGTTATAGGCGTGAAAGTCAATCCTGCTTTTTGATTATGCGTGTAGGCGGTGGGAGCTGCTAACTAGTTGCTCTACCTGTAATCAGACTTGATTTGTGTTGAATTTCGCGTAAAGCTATCGAGAGCTACCTGCGCTAGCCGCCCCTAAGAGAGGAAAGGCAGATAGTCATCACCAACCACCACCAAAAATTGGGTTACTCTTTTACCAACGAATAGTGACATTATACCGCCCCCACGGTTGAAAGAGCGAGCATGTTTGGTAGGATGGAGATTCGAACCTGCAGATTGCGAGTCCAGAACCCTAACCACCTGGCCATTCCAGGGTCAGCAATTCCAAGTTACGATCGCAGTGCTAGAACCTTTGGGTATTTCATAATATGCCGTTCGGATGGAAAACACCAAATGAGGAATAACCATTTGTATAATATTAAGATAGCTTCATGCTTAGCAAACAAACAAACAATGCTTTTGTGTTGTACCAAACTTATAAGAGCTTTTCCACGTAAATGTAAAACAAATGGTCACTAGCTGTTTGTGATTTTATCCAATATAAAAAAAAAACCTTCCTTTTAGTCACTGCAGCGTGAATAAAACTTTAAACATATATTTCAGTTGCAGTGGAAATCAGTTTTAAAATCTTTGGAAAGAATGAAGAAAATCATGGCAACAGCCAGAATTATCAGGATGTTTTTCTACTACATTAATGAAAAAGATGTCAACATATTAGTTATTACTCTCTGAACATACGTCTGTTTTCCACCAAACTCAACATTTGTACAAAGTTCGGTCAAACTCTAAAAAGGTCCATCGGGAGTAAAGTGTTTTAAGAAAAACAACTAGTTGAACTGTATTTATTTTGACGGTGACTTTAGACTTGGTTAATTAAAGATAATTAATATTTCCAAATTCACAATTTATTAAATTAAATCATGAAGGCTGTTATTTTATTGTAATATAAAATTATACATTTTTACTTTTTATGTAGTATGTTAAAAATACCTCGCATAAGTAAGAATTATATCGCAAATTTCTTTTTATATATTATACTTTAAACCAAGGATAAACTACCGTTCTTTTCAAAACTTTTGTTGTTACAGAAAAGTTAAATCACTGAAATGTCAACTTTGGGAGTAAAACAATTTGTATCACCCTCACTGTAACTTTAAAGAAAAGTAAAACGTTATGTAGTAGCGTAGTTTTCTCGTTGGCGGATTTTAAAACTTATCTGTTGAAAATAATTCAACGTCAAGTTCATGCAACGGTGGTAAATTACTTTATTTACAATTTTAACTTTCTACACACTTGAACACTGCTGTAGGCCTACTTTTTAAATGACGTCAACTAACGTAAAACAAATCAAATTATTTTTTCAAACTAACCACATTGTATGATTCACGCTGTCTTAATATAGAACCCTCTATCTTCGAGTAACTCCAAACTCTCTTTACTATGTCTTTGACTAGCTTTCAATGCACTGTCTGACCTCACGATGCTTCACGGAATGTCGTATTTATAATCTACTTTCGAATATACTAGAATTTTACGTCATATTTTTAGAACTTCCTAGTAGGCGTTTTAGACTTATTTCATTAAACCTTCTTGTCTTAGTCATCACTAAGAGCTGCACCTCCCTCTAGCTAATACTTAAATTACAACATTAAAAACACAGCTTATCATACTGCTGCCTTCCTGGACTGTGAAGTCCCTTGAATAATCCTTATACAATAATTTAATAATAAAAAGCTACACTCAGTTTTTAATTCACTAAGTCTTTTCAGCTGTTTTCTATTCCATAGTTCAGGGTATAAAGGTGGAAGGTATCTTGTCCCTTATTGTCACTAGCAGTCCTGTCACTGGGGGATTTCGGTGATTCGATCCTTGATTATCCTCTGGAACACTGCACTACTTCACAAGTTGAAGTTATGCTGTTAGGTTCTTTTGTACTTCGCTTTTGACGTCGTCAATCAATGTTCTTCTATATTTTGCTGATGTCTTACTGCCTTTCTTCATCTTCTTGTTGTAATCCTTTAGCACCTCCCCTATACCTCCATCGATCTTGTCTTCAATCAGATTTATTTTTGATTTTAATTTTTCTTCTAAATAGTACTTCTACTTGTAACTATTCTCTTAAATTTATGTCTCTTACCTTTGATCTCCTTTTAATTTTCTGTAAATTTCTTCTTGATTTTATTTTTTCTGTCTCAATCTTCCTAATCTTTTACTTGTCTAACGCCGCCTTCTAATTTTCTGTCCCGTTTTTAGATCTTTTAATTTATCTCTTTCTTCTTTATATACTGAGTCTCATTTTGTTCTCCCTTCCATTGTTTTATCGTGTCTTAACAGGTTTCCTATGTCAGTTTGTGTCTTTATGATCATAGTCTTTTAATTTGCTATTACATTCTTCTTGGTCTAGTTTAATGAAAGTTGAAGTCAAAGTTCAATTTCATTCTACCAAAATAACATCCCACTTCTGACACCATTGTAATAGTATAATTCTCTCGCTGGCGGGTTCTTTTAAATTATCTGGTAAAAATAATTCAACGCCCAGTCTACGTAACGATAATAAATTACTTTATTTCCTCCTTTAAAGTTCCTACAAACTTCAATACGTGTACACTGCCGTAGGCCTAGTCACAAATTACGTTAACTAACGTAAAACAAACCAATCTGTTCAAAGTAACCGCGATAGATAACACAGTCTAATTCACTCTCTATATTGAAATAAAACTATCCTCAAATACCTCCATACTCTCTTAGCTATATCTCTAACTAACCTAATGATGCTTCATTGAACCTCGTATTCAAAATCAATATTCGAATTTACAAAACTTTGTGTTATATAGAGGTGTGCTAGGCCTATCTTATGAAACCTTTTGATTATAAAAGTAATCATAACCTGCATCCCCCTCTATATAACATTTAAGTTACATTAAAAATATAGCTTACAACAGTACCACAATAAGAAAAATAATAAGACTTGTACATTACCAGTATATTAAAGTTTCTGAATTTTCACTTAAAGAGACACATAGGCTATCTGCGCATAGTCTTCCTAAATATTTTGATAGACTAGAGGTGAGAGAGTTAGTCAACAGCATCCACTAGAGCCTGACAATCGGTGGTATTTGCTAATCGATTAATCCACAGCCCCATTAATTAAGTACATTAAATTAATCAATTAGTACAGTGTTCCACAAACACAAATCATAAAAAGAAATATGGCGGCAGGAGTTAGCAGTCACTTACGTTCACTCTAATCATCAGTTCAAAATTAATGACAATAGTAGATAACCTTAATAGCTTTTCCATAATAAAAAAGGCGAGTTTAGTTGCAGTTTTAATCACTTATATAGTTGGAATAACCAAAAAATAGTAACAATAATAAACGTTTATTCCGATTAGTTGATTACTTTCGTGACAATCGATATAATCGTTATTTCGATTAATTAATTGTTGGAATAATCCAAAAAGAGTAATAATTGGTTATATAGATTTTGAATGATCAATTTAATCTTAATTTCGAGTGAGTAATTTATGTAACACTAATGCATATAATTGCTTAAATCACCCAGCTCTACCACATACCATGAACTTTTACTTGATCGATTAGTGGGTTTTGACTGTCACCCTTATAGTACACACACATGGCCCCCAAAGTATAGTAACGGATCACTCATTTCAAGCACACTAACCACTAAACCGGGTTATTGGTTTATTTGAACCACAAACTTTCGTGTGATTTACTTTAATAAATAATGATGAAGGGTATTCGAAAGTACTTTAAACTTGTTCAAATAAGTGTTTGTTTGTTCCCGATATTTCCACTAAGCTATACAGGACAATGTAAATTTTTGTAAACGTCGGATCTGCAGTTCAGCATATTAACTACTGTTCCATGCCCTGCCCCTAAATAAACCATTAATGTACAAATACGAACTGTAAGTATGAAACTCTCATTTTTCATTTTTACCTAAATGTATTAGGCTTCCTCATATTTTTGACGATAAATGACAAAATCAATACGAAATATTAATACTTTATCCATTAAAAACTTGTACCCCCAAATAATAAAAAAATTGTAACACTGATTTTAAAGGGTTACTATAAAATTAAAATGTTTATCAAAAAATACTTAATGGTTTTAAAGTGTGTTTGTGTGGTTTTTTTTTATTATTATCATTACTTTATTTCTTGGTCTGGTTGGATGGTAATAAATATACGATATGGTTTAATCATCATCCTACTCCATGTTAAGAAAATAACACCAGTCCAGTCAGAACACAAAAATAAAAGTTTATTTATAAAAACTTAAAAAATGTTAAAGTTGGAGCTAGCTTGTTTTATTTGGAGTGGCACTTGACTTCCGACGTGACCTAAGATTATACTCTGTAGGAGAGAAAATATCAATTACAAAACTGTGAATGCAAAAAATATATAAATAAATATGACAGTAATACGTGTATCATATGGACTTCCAAAACAAAACGTTTCATGTTTACACTCAAAAAGCTAGAAGGGATGATTTTACATGCTTTTCTTGCTGTAAAAATATTTATTTCAAATATACATTCACATCTGTTAAACTTCTCTCGTTAAAAAAAAACATTCCAAATTTTCTCTTAAAAAACACTTGACAATAACCTTAACATAAACGAATTTAAAGTAAACTGAAATATTGCATGTATTCTGATCTGTCCCTGAACATATTTAAACATGCAATGGTAAGCTCATTTCAATTCCACAGAGTATTAGAATTCTTCCACACTTATAAAGAACAACTTTTATAAAAGAAATATTACACCCTACATTATTGTGTTTCTACTGTTGATAAAAACTAAAACATATCTCACCTCTTCTCCTGGGAGAGTTACTTGATGAAGGAACATTACTGGCTGCAATATGTTTTTGAGAAGGTGAGCAAGATGGTTTTTCCTTTCTCCCTAAAAGAAAAAGAAAAAAAAGATCTTCATTAACAAAGTAGTCTTGTTAAAAGTTGTTATTCAGTATAAATATATATATATTTATTGAAACTGCAACTGTAAAACTTACCATATTTAAAACTAATTTAAAAAAACAGGATTTTTGCACCCAATATAAACATCATTTTTACAGATATTTCTCTTCAAAACTTTATTAGTTACCCTAAAAATGATCATAACCATTTTATCAGTCATTATTAAACACTGAATAAATACAGATATTTACAAATCATTTTACAGATATTTATCTTCAAAACTTTATTAGTTACCCTAAAAATGATCATAACCATTTATCAGTCATTATTAAACACTGAACAAATACGATCATTTTGAAAATAATTTTTCTTTTTAATAAAAACTATTAAGTTTTATGAACTTTCCTGTTCGTCAACTTACAGAAGGTCAAAATAACTTAATATTAATTTTGCAGGTGTAACGAGTTACAAGTCCAGCACTAATCTTTAAAAAGTCAGTGTACCATTTTGTTGAGGGTTCATGTATTAATATCCAAGAAAAGCAGTTACTTTGAACAGTCTCTTCAAGCCATCCAAGCAGTGCGCTATTCCTAGTAGTAGAACAAACAGGATCTTAGGTTCTATTGACACAAATATTGAATGCAAGTTTAAAGACGTTATAATTTTTTTGTATAGATCACTGGTTAGGCCTCATTTAGAGTACTGTGTTCAAAATTGGGCTCCTTACCTATAAGAAGGACATTGAATTGTTGGAAAGGGTTCAAAAATGAAGGGCTACCATGATGATACCTGGGATGGAAAGTTTGTCATACAAGGAGAGTCTCCAAAAATTTCTCTTGGAATAACAAAGTTATAGAGGAAATCTTATTGAGGTATTCAAGATTATTAAGGAAATTGATTGTACTGATGAATCATCATTTGTTTGTATTCATGATAAAAATGTGGTAGGACAAGTAAGAACAAATATAAATTTTGACAGAAGTCAACATCAGCTTAGTTTTCGTTTTCTAATGAGGTGATTGGCCATTTAAATAAGTGTCCTTTGAATGCAGTAAATTTAAGGGAAGGCTCAATACATATTTAAATGATCAGGGTTGTTGTTGTTTTTATACAATGTTTCTTTTTATTTCAAATTATGTTTAAAAGAGCCATAGAAAAATAATACTTAATCATGAAAGACAAGTGGACCTAATATTATTTAAAATAGTTTTATGTTTGTTGATACAAAGTCCCATCTTTCATGATTTTTCTTGATGAATTACTTATTATTATACAAATATTTGGTTTTAGCAGAAAAGGATGGTTGCAAAGACTATACTGAAGAACTTTTTACACATTTACCAAGGAATTCATAAAATACATCTAAACATCTCATTATACTGATTCTCCTTTCAATTTTACCTTTGATGAAACTGAAAATAAATCTGTAACATATTGTATATGTAATTATTAAACATTTGTTCCGATATATACTGGGAAATAATAATAATTTAGGCACAATCTCTAAGATTATTCAAATACCTAAATTATTTTAGGTTATTTTATTGGTGATTGAAATGGACTTATTAACCCCATTAATCTCATTATATTGTCATACAAAACTGGTTTGAAAAATAACTTCAGTTACGCCACTTGGAAGTTATACGATAAGTTCAACAAAGTTTAGTTTTCACAAATGTATTATTCTACCTGGTAATTTCCCTTACAATTCTTTAATGTCATGAAATTAATACTCTACTCATGAAGTTGTAGCTTGTTATCACCAATATATTTTTTACATGTAAAAATTGAACGAGTCATGGGACTTACTGTAAGCTCTGCTAAATTTAAAGAAAAAATTATATTTTCTTGAACACATGTATCCCTTTTCTTTGAGTGTAGTTTTTAAAACAGATTTCTGGTTAGTAGTGTTTTTTTTATGACAAGTTAAAAAGCTAGGACTGTTATTTGTCAAAAATATAAAGATTATCTATTTTTCATCACCTTCCAGTGCCAAGAATGCAAAGCGATAATTAAAATGTAACATTCAAATAATCAGTTATGAAATTTTTGATATAAAAGGCTAGCACTAAAAATTTGCTCCAAACATTTCACATCTAAGAACTGGGTGCAATTTGCCAACTAAGCTTTCAATGGCAGTGGTAAAATAATGGCTACATTCAGATAGTAAACAACCTATTTATTTCTACTATGACATTAAATGTTTAATGACCAAATATTCATCTCACTAGGCCATTCCATCCACTAAACTAAACTAAAAGTTAGCTCTTATCATTCAAATATTTATCAAGCCTTCCCTTAAACTCCCTTAAATTAACTGCATCTACCACATTTGAAGGCAACCATTCCAAAGGCTAACCACCCTGTAAGAAAAATAAAACTGTCTTAGGCTCTTAGCTGAAAATGACTCCCTATCCTGCCAAAACTTATATATATGTCCCCTAGTCCTAACATTCTAATCATTAAGTAATAAAAAAAGATGATTCATCAACATTATCAATTCTTATAGCAATCTTATACATCTCAATCAGATCCCTTTTAACTCCTCATTTTTACAAGAGGAACAATTATGCAAATCTCATTCATTTGTAGCTGAAGAAGCCCACCAATGAGATATTGGATCAAAAATAGAAATATTTTACTACTTTCCCTAATTTGCAATTATTAACACACAGCTTCTAAAAATTATTTCTGTATCATGTTTAACAGTATAAGTGGAAAAAAAAAAATTCAATAATTTAATACGTAAAAATGACCATACTCGACTTCTTTTGAAACCAATTGTCAACGGTTTAATTCCAATACATTGGCTCTCAGAAATACTTGTTTTTTTGATACATGGTTAGTTTACTGAAAGATGTAACACAATCCTGATTTCTATCCAGTATCAATTAAAATATGAATGTATACTATTAAACTAAAGTTTATATTTAATCACCACTGAGTTTGTTTTGCCAAAACAAAAAGTAAACATGCAATTTATCACAACCTCCAGGTACCTCTATTAATTGCCTAAAGATGCTACTGCAGGAAAAAAAAAAAGACAGTGTGCTAAAGGGATCGTGACTTTCTCTGCTGGTAAGTAACGACAAGAATCACTATTCCATGATACAACTATGTACTGTTTTGCCTGGAAGTCAATCAGACTTGTTGTCTTCTGTTTTATCTTCCAGCTAAAAGTGGATCACTAAGTAAAACAGACATTTCTTGTGCAAAAAAATTTAAATAAAGTTAATAAAACGAGACATAAACATTTTTTACTTGCACAATTTAAAAGTGGATCTTGACCAATCTTTACTGTAAAATATAATGTGGTTAAAATGCATTTTATTATTATCTAAATTAGATCCATATTAATGTTATTCTCACAAAAACATGTAGCATTTATAGAATTTATCTCCTAAAAAAAAATCTCTCATGCAAGTTTTTGTATCATGGTTGACAAATTTTTCACATTACAAAATGGCATTCTAGAAATTTTGAATGAAAAACCCCAACAGATTTCTCCATTAGAAAAAATAAATTTCACACAAGTAAACAGAAATCACAACTTTCTTAACACTACATACAAAATCAGCTTACCTGAAAAACTGGTATCTGTAACAGATATATTTCTTAGTTGAACATTAGGTGAGCGTACTTCTCCCATATTACTGGATACGCCGGGCTCTTTACTATTTTCTATGTCTGACCCCTTCAGGATATTTAAGCATTTCCTTTTTGAGACCTTTGTAGATGGTGAAAAAGATTTGGAGGGTGAGACGTTATAAATTTCACTAGGCATTTCTGAAGTATCTAACTGTAATAAAACAGAAGGGTGGGAATTTTCTGTAGTGTCCTCCAATATTAGACTTCTAGACTTGGTGGGTGAAAGCTTAGGAGATGGGGAAGGATTTTCTTTAGAACATTCATCAATATCTTCTAAGTATCTTTTTCTAATGGGGTTTACTAGTTTTGAACGAGGAGTTCGTAGCCCATAGCCGTGAGATGGTGAGCTGACGGAAGATATGTCGGTGTTAGAAACAGGTTGTTGTTTGGAAGATTCATCATCTTTGAAACCGTCATCACAAACAATGGCACTATCTTTTGATGTTTCATCACCACTTTCCAACAGTCTTCTGGTTCTAAGATGAACTGTAAAATCCAAATTTGTTACATCAAAGCTTTCAGAGTCTTCAGAATCAGATACCAGCTCTTTTTCGGGCACAACGGGGTCTAAGGAGTGAGAAATAACTGGCTCAGAAATAAAACTGTGCTGTTCAGTTTCTGACTGGCTAGATCCTGTGAGTGAAGCATCTCCTTTCGAATGACTACCTAACACTGTAGGGGAGAGGAGTACAACTGGTTCTCTAGCAAGATTGTTACTCATTTGTTCATTTATGTCATGAGTAGGCGTGCGAGTTTTCAGAACACTAATATCTTCTTCTGCAAGTGATTCAAAACTGGCCAACTCTTCTTCATTGTCTGTTAATACAAAAATATTTTTCAAAGCATCATCTGATTTCAAACAAGCTTCTTTTTCAGTGCTTTCCAAGTCACAATTAGTATTAGACTGTGTTCTGACCCTAGCTGACCTCCTGAGGGTTGAGGTTTGTAACTTACTTGATGACTGAGTGGTATGTGAAGAATTAACGAGTTGAACATCATTAATGGTAGATATTTTAATTCTTTCCTTATTAACAGAATCCTCAACATCAACTGAATGATGATTATCACTAAAGTCTTCATTTGCCTCCTTGTCTATACTACCAAATAAATTTTCTTCACCATGAACAATTTTTTTCTTCTCAACTGATTTCTTTTCTTCATAAGAAGATTTATTTGGGGACTTCAATACATCATAGTGGTTGCCTTCTTCATTATTATCTTGAAGCTTTTCTTCACTACAGTTCATTTTTTGGTCCTTGCTTGGGGTTGTATTTAATATATTTTGCTTTCTGTAATTATGTTTATTTGGAGACTGTTCTATACTACCATTGAGTTTTCCATATTTACTTGGAGATTTTCTTGGGCTATAATTTAACTTTCCATCTTTACTTGGAGACTTTATTGTGCTAAAACTGAGCTTTCCATCTCCTTTACGTAAATACTTTTCTGTACTGTAATCAAGTTTTTCATCATCACTTGAAGACTCTTTTGCACCGTAACTGCGTTTTTCATCTTTACTTGGAGACTTTTCTGTACTAAAACTGAGATTTCTCTTTACTTTACTTGGAGACTTTTCTATGCTGTAACTGCATTTTTCATCTTTACTTGGAGACTTTTGTGTGCTATAACCGAGTTTTCCATCTTGGCTTGGTGACTTTTGTGTGCTATAACCGAGTTTTCCATCTTGGCTTGGAGACTTTTCTATGCTGTAACCAAGCTTTCCATCTTGGGTTGGAGACTTTTCTATGCTGTAACCAAGCTTTCCATCTTGGCTTGAAGACTTTTCTGTGCTGTAACCAAGCTTTCCATTTTGGCTTGGAGATTTTTCTGTGCTGTAACCAAGCTTTCCATTTTGACTTGGAGATTTTTCTGTGCTGTAACCAAGCTTTCCATTTTGACTTGGAGACTTTTCAGTGCTGTAACCAAGCTTTCCATCTTGGCTTGGAGACTTTTCTGTGCTGTAACCAACCTTTACATTTTGGCTTGGAGACTTTTCGGTGCTGTAACCAAGCTTTCCATCATTATTTGAAGACTTTTCTATGCTGTAACCAAGCTTTCCATTTTGGCTTGGAGACTTCTTTGTGCTGTGATCAATTTTTCCATCATTATTTGAAGACTTTTCTATGCTGTAACCAAGCTTTCCATCTTGGCTTGGAGACTTCTTTGTGCAGTAACTGAACTTTCCATCTTTACCAGGAGTATTTTTTAATTCATCTTTCTTTATATATTCGTCTTGATCTGACTTCTCATCATTATTTATAGACCACTCACTTTTACTAACTGATGACTTTAACTTTCCACTATTTTTGTTTAGTGACATTTTTTTCACAACATTACTGACATTTCTATCTTCTTGCAATGGCTTTTCTTCAACGTGATTGTATTGCCTGTGCTTACTTAACGACTTCTTATTCCTCTTTGGTAATTTCTCTTTATCGGCTTCCTGAACCTTTCTCATCTTTTTTGATCTCTCGTCTCCATTCACACTCTTTCTCTTTCTAGGATTTTGTTTCTTCTTACAATGAAGTCTTTTATCTGCATTTGGTAATTTTTCTTTTCTTTGACTGCAATGCTTATCATTAATTGGTAACTCTTCTGCTTCGGTATAATTACTTTCTACCTCCATCTTTTTACTTTCATCAGGTTCCTGAAATAATTTATCATCCAGGGAAGCTATAAGGGTGTCTACATTATCTTCCAGATGCTCTTTGCCATAAAATTCAGCTTTTTCTCCTTCTCCTTTTGTGTCAATAAAAAACAACTGGTCCTTAGTTTTCTCTGATTCTTCCTCTTCTGGAAGGTTTATATCATCAGGTGCCTCAATATCTTCACTCAACATCTGATGAAACATAAAATACAGTAATCGTCAAAAATTATATACGTGACTTAGCAGCTTTTAATTATCGTAATTTCTCAAATATAATATGCTCACAAATATAACCCGCACGCTAATAATCACAAACAAAGAGTCAAATCTGCCTTACCACTATAAATAATATGCACCATATACAGCTGGTGTTCATTAGTCATGGCCCTCTGTAACAGCTTAGCTACAATGGGGTATACGTAGTTTGTTCTGAAACATTTCCTTCCTGCATGTGCGTAAAGATGGCGGTTTTTGATTTTAATAAGACCGATTTAAAAATACACCATGAAATCAAAGCCTAACACAGCAAAGCTGCATTGGATGTTTATGGTTAAGTATCGACACTTAATTTAGTGCTTAAAGAGAACACGGCCATTTCAAGTTGGTAAGACTGGTTTAAAAATACACCCAACTACTTAGAACAGAAACCTTCTTAAACTCTCTCACTATGGGCTCGGTCGATTTGACTGATCACGTGACTCCAAATTGGCCTTTAGAGTTTCCATACTATAACTTTAAAAACAAATTTTTCATCTTCAGAAAATTTTTCAAGTTTTTAGTAAACATCACATGCCTTGTAGATAAAATTTTTTTTTTAATTTAGTATTTTAACTAAGCTTCATCATCATAGTTAAAAAGTCACTTCATAAATATTGAGCACAGAAATTTGAAAAGTATGGTTAAAATTTAATATTTCAATTAAAAAGATAAACTTGTAAGCTTTCATTTTGCTGTAATGAACCTCTGAAATGTAAGTAGTTTTTTTTTAATGCACTTTTCCTTGACTTGGAACTATTTCATAAAATAATAATATAGTACTGGTCATCACATTGTCCACCAGCAATAACTAAAAACATAGTGGTGGAATAATGGCTTGGAGATGGCTTGAATGGGTAATGAAGAAAAACTTTAATATAAGTTTAACATGACAGCAAATGTACAACGTTTCGACAAGGTTTTGTCATCATCAGGTACAAGTAATTTACACTGACACGGATATATTTATATATACAGTATGGAACAAAGAGGTCACATGACCGGATACCGTTGCAGGACTTAGAAGCGATATCTTGGCACCCCGGGGTGTTGGTTTAGAGTAGGGTTGTTTGTTCAATTAAGATGGAAAAAGTTTTTCTTCATTACCCATTTAAGCCGTCTCCAGCCATTATTAGTCTCAAAGTGGGTTCCTCGTCATCGAATTAGAATATATATTTATTTAATCAGGCAATAAGCTACTCGAAACATTGGGGT
>NW_013666843.1:264371-266861 GCF_000517525.1 Limulus polyphemus | reverse complement strand
CTATATAACTGTTTTAATCATAAATAAGTCATCAAAAACAAATCAACAGTTAGGTCTGCATATAACAACGAGAGGTTGAAATGAATTTAACTGAAAGGTTATAATGCACACATCACAATGTTTTACAGTTACATTCAAAAGTTAATTAAACAACATTATTATGAACGTATGGCAATAAAATTAGCATCAGAATATAGTTCATAATTCAAAGTTTTATATTATCCAAGTTTAATTTCTTCACTTTAAAATATTTAAAAAAATTCTTAATCTTTACTTTTCTGTTGTCATGTGACATTCAACTATCCCTTTTAGTTTGTGTAACTTGAATAGTACAGTATCCACACTGTCCAATAAATAACCACAAGGTCAAATTTACAGTTTTGATGTACTACCATCTCTCACAAGGTCAAATGTATAGTTCGATGTCCTACCTTCTCTCACAATGTCAAATGTACAGTTTTGATGTCCTACCTTCTCTAACAAGGTAAAAAAAACAAAACAACAGGCTGTATAGGACCTTTACTGTCTTAACCAAAAAGACTGTATTCACAAGTCATACAATAACTTGTGTAGGACATTTAGTGCTTTAAATACAGACTGTACTCACAGGCTATGCAACAGGTTGTACAAGACATTTACTGTCTTAATGAAGAAGACTATTCCAAGGCCATTAAATAAGTTGTGTAGGACATTTAGTGCTTTAAATAAAGACTGTATTCACAGGCTATGCAACAGGTTGTATAAGACATTTACTGTCTTAATGAAAAAGACTATTCATATAGTGAAACATCTTTGACAAATGTACTTGCAGACTATGTTTACTCAATACATCGATTAAAACAAAAATATAAAGAATTTCAATTTAGAAAGTTAACTTAGACTTTGGTATCAATTAGTACAAGTTTAACCAAAACATATTAATGCCTTACATCACAAATCTTCACCAGTGTCGAGCGAGGCAATTTCTTCAAGAAAAGCTTGGTGATTTTTTTTGATGATGTTTTCTTTGGCAATCCTTTGATATTCAAACGGTTGTACCAATCCAGAAATGCTGTGGGAGGAGACAACATCAACATAAAAGATTTCACATACTGCTTGTGATCAGGCAAACCCGTGGATTTCATCCAGAAATGACCAGCCAGTAGGAATTTCATAAATTGTTTAGGGTCATTAACTTCCCTTGGGCCAGCTTCCATAAGTCGCCTGAAGATGAAATGAATAATTCAAACTAAAAATTATCTTTTAACTTATAAATGTAATGTAGATATACCTATAAAAAAAAAAAAAGGTTAAATCAAATATTAGATTATTTTGTAAATGCTAAATACCGTTTGAAATTACTGAGCTTAAGTGGCTTAAATGTATTGAACTATCATAAACTTTAATGTTACATTTAAAAAAATTAAAATAAAATGACAAGAGTCGACGAGGAGCCAACTACAAAGATATTGCAAAAAAAAATTATGAATTACATAGCAAACAAGGAAATTTCTTTTTCTCCAGCAACTACATTAACTATAGGTATGCAGAGTTAGTTTGTTATTAGGTTAAATTGTTTTTACTTGCTTGTAAAATGTTACACAATAGCTCATAAAATCTCCATCAACAGTAAAAAGTACACTTTATATATAATAAAATACATTCATATTCCAAACTATAAATTACATAGTTAAGTTTCTCTAAAGATAATATACATCTTTTGTCATTTACAAGTACAAGCACATAGTAAAGTGTCTACTTACAAAATAATATCATACCTGATCACTGGATACACAATTTTCGGGTTCTTCTGTCTTAACAGTACACTCTGTATTATAACATCCCAAATATACTCGCTCGTATTACCTGAAGACAAAAAACAACTTTTTTTTTATTAATCCTATAAATGACAGTTACTCAGAGTCTCAATTATTAAAACTTTATGCCAAAACAAAATATTGAAAGAAAGTCGAGCATCAAACAGTGTAATAAGAATAACTTATCAATAAGACTGTTGTAGAGTAACAGATGCAGCTACAAGAACACTTAATTGTCTTGAAACACTTAACAACACACCATGTTCCAAATTTATTACAATGATTACTAATCAATATGATCACCTTTTTTTTAAATTATTGATTAACTACTAATTTTATAAACATCCTAAGTTTTGGCTGCTAAACTCCTTCCATCTGCAATGGAGTACTGAGAAAGGCTATTACGTACGTGGCCGAGCCAAGATTTGAACTTGGGTCTTCATTGGAAATAAGTTTGAATTCTGGCTGTGCTACATCAAAAATATCTCTTGTCAAGACTTGTAGCAGCCAAACTGTATGATGATAGTAAATAACTAATTATATACAGGCCACTAATCATGTCAACCATTGGATTTTGACCTCAAACAAGCACCATATTCTGTGGTGAGGATCATAATAACTTTATCTAAGCTAAAAAGTAAAAATAGCTTTAACATTTAATATATATATATATATATATATATATATATATATA
>NW_013666843.1:252272-263876 GCF_000517525.1 Limulus polyphemus | reverse complement strand
TCAAGGTCAATCAGTAAAAAAAGTATATTAATCTCAATAACTTTAAAAAGTTAGTCCCACTCAAAATTCAACAACTTTATGATTGATGACATTTTGTTGAAAAATTAAGTAATATCAAGTTAACCCTAAAAATCTTTATCCAAGTTTCATACAATTAGCTTACAAAAAAAAACGTTTCACAATATGTCTACGTTTATATTGTAATTAAAACATTCGTTTTTTGTGATGTGTTTATAAATAGCATGTAACAGTAACAATTTTTATTAAACATCACTCATCAATTTTAAATGTCAAAAAATGTATGCAAACATTGATAATTAGGAACTCTCTAATAGCAACAATTCAAATTCAAAAACTAACCACCAGCATTTTCTAAACATCAAATATTACATTTGTATCACATAACATATACAAAAAAAATCAGTCACTTAAAGCTAACATACTGCTTTGACTGTACTAATGTCTTCTATTAATATTAATATAGCTTTACAATATTCCTGGCCAACGTAATATTATAAAGCCATTACACATACACATGACTGCCTGTGAACATAATTTATGGAGAAATTATATGATTTAGAGCTTGACATCAACAATAATGCAAAATATAAACAAATACAGAAACAGCATCACAGTATATAGAAATACAGAAAAAATGGTTAAGTTCACTGACAGGAAAAGAAAAATATGAGGCCAAAGTTGCAGACAAATAGCTTTGACCAATATCATTTAAAATTGTTTTAACAGATATATACCAAGATTCAAATTAAGAGAAACAGAAGTATAGACAATACTCGAAATAATTATGGAAACACATGGGTGAATTACACACACAAGTCATAAACAATGAGTATTTAAATTTTAAATCTATTGCAGTAGACAATATCAAAATGCTGCTACAACGAGGGTCAAAACAATTTATTAGACTTTAACAAGAACAGAAATCTATAATAAAACTTCCAAACAATAGGAATACAAATTTTATTACTTAAAAATCCAAAACAATAAACCCATGTCTGGTGAGAACTTTATAAAAATGTTAATAAACAATACAACATAAATATCAATGTTATTAATTTTAATAAATAAAAAATTAGAAAAAAGAATCAGAAGAAGAAAAAACACAATATTCCAAAATTAAACCACCTCTCAAGATCAATAACAATATCGAGCAACAATCAATAACAATGAGTTCTAACTATATCTTGTGAACTAACTAGTTTAAGAATCAAATGTTTTATTTAGTGGTCAGACCATGAGGTTACATCACACGTGACCAGCTAATTTACATAATCTTTTACAAGTTTAACATCTCTACGTCACCATTAGGGGAAGCTTGTGTCAGTTTCATAACAAAACATACTCAAGTTCAATGTGCTCTAGCTAGAAGGTGAGTTAGCACTTTCATGCAACTAAAACTTCATAATAGAACTGTGCATTATAAGGAATTATAAATGAATGATAAACAAAACCATACAATAAAAGTAGAATTTGCTATCTTACACTATAATTAATACAGTTCACAATCATAGAAAAGAAAAGCAAATATGTGTAGGTTATAACATTTACCTAAGTACAGTAGTACATCTCTAATTGCATTATTCTGGTGCCACCTGACATTGTCTTGACTCGCAAGGAAGAGCTGCAGATCAACAGTGAGAGACAACATTGCTGATAAAAGGTCTTCATAACAAGGACTTGATAAAAGCTAAAAAAAAAAACAGAAAAACTTTAATTTAAATTGTGAGAAAGTAATTTGGAATGCAATTTGAAACAATCTTTGCTTTACAGCTATAAACCATACTAAAATATTAATAATAGTGAATATAGTAATAAAGAACCTGTATTCAATAAGACTACTAAAAAATAAATATGAAGGAAACAGACTTTGGGTAGAACAACTTTCATATTTAATAAGTTATTGAAATCAAGAATAAAAAAAAATCCAAAATAACAATACAATAAAGAATTCGAGAACTATTTGACTTAATTATATGTATCTCGTATTGTTCAAACTGAAAACATTTTTTTAGTTAAAGATCAGACAACTTATTTTTTATTAAAATTCTTAAATATAACAACCAACCTTCTTCAAAGCAGAGTTTTTGACATGAAAGTGCAGGAAGAAACTTGTCATTATTTCATACAACTTCTCTGATCTATAAAACATCAGAAAGTCACTTAGTAATATAACACATCATCAAACTCTGTCATGACAACACAAATTAGCAATTAAAAGCATATAAACAATTGACTTTATTCCAGAAATTAGCTTCAAAAAATTTTATTTTATGACTCAAAAATTTAACTATTAAAATTACACCAAATGATGCATATATTAAAGCTAAAAATCCAAAATAAATTTGCTTTGTAATTTGAGGAATTATATGGTGGTGGCAAAAGCAAGGATTTGTAAAAATCTCATGATTAAAAAAAAAGTGAAGATTTTGTGTTTTTTGCATTTGTATGAAAACAAAAGCAAAAAATACAAACATAAAACTGCATTAAACCTTTCACTAATAATAATCTAGCGAGTTTATTCAATCATATTCTAATTCTTCATTACCGACAAACTGTATCTAAATGAAAGAAGATCCGCTGAAGAGAAAGTGAGAAACCAAGGTATAAAATCATATTCTTGCTAGTACTGAAGTTTTTTAAAGGAGAAATATGAAGCTAATAGCCATAAAACCAGTAAAATAATTCAATGACTAAAATCAACAAGAAACTTCCTTTAAGTAAATTTTCTAGTTATTAGCTCAATTCTATACACATTGACATAAGATAACATGTTCCATTCTCACAGAGATTCAGATAAAAAATAACAAATTATCTCAAAATTGAAGCACAAGACTATAAAAATTATTCACAGAATGTTTTTGGCTTTGGTTTTTCATCATAAAATGTCTGAGTAAGATATACAGTGAGAATGAATATATTATATTAATATGATTTTGGAGCACATTATGTCATTGCAATACGTCTACACATCCAGTCATATTCCATCTAATGACCATATATGTTAACAATAGCCTTGTAGCATAGTTTCCATTGCAAAACACTCCACTGTAAGGCTGTTGGGATAATAAAAATACACTACTCCTCCCTCCAAGCTTTCTGAAATCCATCTTGATTCCAAGAATGATGGCTTCCCAGTTCCCATTTCAGCAGTTTGTTTGTTTGTTGAATTTTACACAAACTACTCAAGGGCTATCTGTGCTAGCTATCCCTACTTTAGAAGTGATAGACTTGAGGGAAGGCAGCAAGTCAACACTACCCACTGCCAACTGTTGGACCACTCTTTACCAACAAATGTTGAAAAGTAGTTCTAATTTTATATTGGCTTTGACTTTCACATGACTTTCTGATTTGCATATTAAAAATCATTTAAAATAATGTAATCAAACCTCTGTATAGGCATGCATTGAATTGTGTGTTTGTACATTATTACTGTACAGAAAACATTGTTGTGGTAAGTTATGAATATATATTCTAGCTGTTTATTGGATGTTAATGGAACTTTACCTTTTCACTTGACGCAACTGGATACACCTATCAGCTTCAACACTGGCCTTTCTAAAATAATAACACACAAGATACAAATAACAAAATAAACTTTAAAATACGTTGTGAAGACTTCAAAAAATTGTTTAAAGAATTAAATGTTGACCAATAGCTCTAGTTGTAATCTGTCCAAGATGGTCTAGTAGGTTCAAACACATGCAGAACAAAAACTTGCAATTAAAAAAATATATATTAAATTAGCTTGTTTATTAAACCCATGCTTTAGCCTTGTATATTTCTGCAGTTTCAGAGATATAAAGTGAGTAGAAAGTAAATAAAATAAACTATTACAGATAGAACTAGTGGAATCACAGAAAATTTTCATAACAGGTTCAATTCTATTTACACAGGCTTACACAGTAATTGGTGGTCAGTTATTTTAATGCTTCTGCAATACCATCAGCTAAGTGAATATTAAGCTTCAAGAAACATTTTTAATAAAATAATGCATTTGTGATTAAAAACAATACTGAATATAAAAAAAATGACTTTTGCCAGTGGTGTAACAACTTCCTTAAACTCAGAGCATTCTATTTATCACACATTACAGATCAAAATATCTGAGGTTTCAAGCACAATTAAATAAGTTAACATTAAGGTGCTTTAAATTGCAAAAAAAACTCATAATAACCAAGTTGGAAGGAAAGTACTATTACTACTAATAACATCATAGATTTTAATTTAGATAATCATAAAACTGGGTGCTACTATAGCATGCAATCTACAAAAATATTGTCAGAATATAAAATACAATCTTTTTGTCAAAATAAAAAGTTTTTACATGTATTTCTTAATAGTATAAATGTATACTGTATTGTTGTTGGGCTTAGGATTCTGCGACTTGTTAGCGATAAATTCAACAATAAAGAAACAGCTCACACTTCACTTGTTTTCAAAATAATATATATATATATGTATGTATGTATGTATGTTATTTTGAAAACAGATGAAGTGCGAGCTGTTTCTTTATTGTTCAATTTATATATATTCGGAACAAGTTACATGTATTTACAACAAAGTCTTCACACTATACCTATTACAGGCATATCATAAACATTATATATGTAGTTTTCTTCTTGTCAAAAAGTCTACTTAGGCCTATTCAATTACTTTAGAATTGCAGTTGACATGCCAAACTATCTTCTCTATTACTATCGCACTAGTATTCTATGTGTGATTCACTTACAACTGTTGTACGAGCGACCGTAATCGTTTGGTCTTCTTTCCTCGAAATATCCCCTGTTCCTTTTGTCAAAGTGCACTTGGGCTGATTCAATTATTTAGAACCATGCTTTGACGGAATAAATTATTATTCTTAGCTCCTTTTCTACTGTTAGTCTTACTCTAACATATTAAATGTTATGCCTGTGTCAATCATTAGGCCTATCACTACTTTGGTAGTTAACTTCATGCCAAACTATTCCTTGGCCTGTAACTTTACACTTTTTTGCTATTTTCTGTCTGCTGTTTTTGCTCGTTTCACACAATTTATATCTTTATCACTTAATCGTCTTCCCCCTTCTATATTCTCGATGTCATTGTATTGCACGAAACGTTCGAAAGACTCTAAATCAATGAATTATTAACAAAACTTCCAACAATTGTCTGCCTTTAACTGAACAATAATAAAATATTCACTCACAAAAATAAATTAATCACTAATATCTAAACTAAACAGTCTTTTATACCATAGCATAAAGTCCACACTGTTTGAATGATTCATTAAAACATAATTTCTTGCCAAATCATTTATATATATATATATATCCACATTTTTGTTCAGCAAATAATATTAATTTAATAAGTTGCGTGTTCCAATAAAGTACCTTAAATCTAGGTTATAATTGTGCTAGTTTTGATTGTTGGAATTTATTTCATTCCGATTATATTTGCCCCCAAAACTTTATGTAATGGTATTTTGTACTTTATCAGCTTAAAAGCATTATTTATAATAACTGGCACCAATTGTAAATAAACAAAAATTAAAACAGTGATGATGATAGTATCTGTGTAGATGACACGCTATAGTGTAAATATCTTTGTAGACTGCACGCTATAGTAGAACCCACAGATTTCGATGACTTCAAAAATACACGTTTATTACAAGGAACACAAAAAATGGAAATTTCTCATTATGAAAGAATTTGATTTATATTTTCAAGCCTCTGTTAATGCTGACATACTCATCTGACCTTCCCATTCATGTATAAAGCTAAAAAAACTGAAAATGGTGTCTTACATAAGGCTAAATGTGGAAAACAATTTTTAACCTCAAAATGATATAGAATACCAGGAACTTACTGAAGAAGTTTAAGTAAGGCTGTATGTAGATCCACAGGAACAGAATTCCCAAGACATTTTAGAGCTAACTCCTCCACTTCTTTCCACCAAGGATCATTCTTCTTTTTCTCCATTTCATTTGTATCCATGATAAACTTATTAATGAAATAAGAAATTCACATGACAAACCATTGCCAATCTGCAGACCAATGGTTTAGAAACTGTGTACTAAATCAATGATGGTGCCTACACATATGATTTTTCAATGGTTGTTTGAAATATTTTCATACTTGCAAACAAATAAAAAAAAGATCCACCTCAGTTTAATATACCATAACCTAGACCTTGCATCTTTATAAATAATTGGGTTATTTCACTCAGTACTACACACAAAACAATGCATGCAGTTCAAAATCAAACACTGACCGCAGGTACAAACTCTCCTTGCACCCTTCACTAAAGCTACACAGTCAGTGCTATTTGTTGAGTAGATTTGATCAATAAATTAGTATGTTGCTCTTCAAAAATTGGTATGTAAAAGAAAAAAAAACAAACTTGGCAGCAGGGTTTGCCAGCCAATTGCACAAATAGTCTATTATGCAGCTTTTGTACTTAACAACAAGCACAAAGCAATATTTAAATTTCTTGGAAGTTAGTTAAATTAAAAATAGTAATAATAATCAGAAATCTTAATTTAGATTAGTTGATTTTTTCCTGACAATTAATTTAGTCATAACTTTGATTAATCAACTTAAATGTAATTTCAATTAATACATTACATGACACTAATCAATCTAATCACTGCTCATAGGTTAGGTAGTCAATTAAAATGCCCAACTCTACTCTTAACAGTAAAATAAATTAATGCAGCATGTAGGACAAGTCAAAAACAGTTATCTTAACCCTTCTGGAGCCAGTGGGCAGCTCTGCGAGGATCAAGAGAACATCGGATTTTGCAGTAATTCTAATGCTATTCCAAAAACAACTTTTAAAAATATCTAAGCGGGTTGGACAGTAAATAACAGATCTCAGCCTTCAAACAAGATAGAATCAATGGATAAACATGGATGGATGGAAAACATTCTTGTCTGTATACTTATAAAGTGAATAACACTTGGCTATGCAGTAATGTACAATTTCTTAAAAAAGTGAGTAATGGAAAACAAAGGATTCTACTACAAAGTTTACAAAACTTAGAAACAAGTCATAAACCTAAGTTGTTGTTTTTTACACATTCTTTTGACTGTTTTTGTTCCAAATAGCTTTTTTGTATTATTTGTATTTTAAAACTACAAAATATTCCTACAAGAGAAGATACAAGGCAAGGATATTTAGGACTTACAAGTAAGGTACACTTGTGGTTCTATGATGGCAAAATTTTCGGAAGAAAAAATTTTCTTGTTATTCACGTGTATTAGTAGATATATTATTACTCAACTCATACAAGTACAAGAACTCATTAGTTATTGAAAACAAACTATAATTATTAAAGAAAAATTGAGGTTAACCAAAAATATAGTAAACAAATATTGCCTATATCAGTACAGTCCTAAGATGAAAGTACATAATATTTTTGTACCAGTCAATGCTTTTATTATTCGTCACTGTTTTATGTCAATTTTTCCAACTACATAACTACTTCAACAGGTTAACATAAGTAACATAAATTAATGAAAATAAAACACGTCAGACCTAAACTGGGTATATACAATGGAACTTTTTGATCAATAATATTATTAAAAAAATACAGTTTTATTTTTCTATTTCATATTTTTTAACTAGTTACTTTCTTTTATATGCAAGAGGTTATATGAACAGTTGAGAAAATGAGCTTACCATTATTAGAACAACATACAAAAAACAATTACAGATTTATTGAAAAAATAAACTTATTGGATACATTTATGTGATTTTAAGCATAAAATAAAATATAAAAACTAAAAATAATAGAGTATTTAATATTTTTAAAAACAAGTTTCAAAACAAAACTTCACAACCTACAAGATGACACAAATACTAAACCAAATTAAATAATTTTTTTCCAAACAAACACTATATATTACACAGAAAATTTTTACCAAATGTCATACAATTAGGTTAAACATTTTAAGTGTGAGAACAAAACAAATGGGTGCACATCAACATGCCAGTCCAAATAGGGTTAATGTTGCTCATCATGTTAACACAAATAGAAATCAGTATTCATTAGGAGCTAGAACTTTATAAACAATCCATTAAATAAACTAAAACTACATTGTTATCTTCACATCATTACAATGTGCATAAAGTTAAATGGGTCTTTTTCTCTCTGATCTAATGCTGCCATCAGGTAAGTAACAAGGGAGGTAATAAAAATTGTCCAAGTAATTATAGGCCTATTAGTCTTACATAAGCTGTGGGAAACGTTTTGGAAAATCTGATAGAAGATGCTTTGCAAAGTCATTTAACAAAGTTTAGATCTTTATTAGACAGTCAATATTGTTTCACTAAAGGAAAATCTTGCCTTACAAATCTTTTGACATTCTTTGAAAAGGTTACAGTTGTAGATTCAGTATATCTGGATTTTCAGAAAGCATTTGACAAGGTGCCATGTAAAAGGCTTGTAAAAAACATTATCTCTATAGATGTGAGGGGGAAAAGTTAGCTAATTGGATAGAAGATTGGCTGGATGGAAGAAAACAGAAGGTTGTTATAAATAGTTTAGTCAAATTGGATTAATGTCACAAGTGGGGTACCTCAGGGCTCAGTTTAGGACCTTTGGTCTTTTTTATTTACATCAATAACATAGATGAAGGAATGGTCAATAAAGTACTTATATTTGCTGATGATATTAAGGTCTTGGGTGTTATTAGTTGTGAGGAGGATGTTGCTGCTTTGAATTATAAGTATAATTTGAATGAGAATAACCTTAACAGTGTCATAAAAGAAAGGGATCGTGGTGTAATGGTTGATCAGTCTCTTAACTCTTTCAGCACAGGCTCGGTTTCTGCCATAACTATTTTGTAATTGTTATAATTTTCATGCTATAACTTTCATTAGTAAACATATGTTAACAAAATTTGGTAGATTATCAGTAAACATTGCAACACTTTCATACTCAAAATAAAAATTTTTTTTATTAAGTCTTAAAGTTTGTAAAGCTATGCTTTTTTCATGCTTTTTTTTTCTTTTCACATGTTGTCTATCCAACATGCAAAGTAATTTTCATTTTAAGATTAAAAATATTTTATGCACCAAAAAATTTTCAAATTTCACATGAGAAATCTTTATAATGTCCAGATAGTTATCAAATATTTCTTAAGAAAAAACTTTATATATTATCTGTTATTTTCAGTAATGAATCTCTGTACAGCTTCAGTAGATTTGACGGATCTCATAACCACCATAAAAAATTAGTAAATAAATATAAATTATGCCTCTTTCATTCTAGAATGACAACAGATTATAACACAAAAACCTAAATGTTTAGACTAAATATCTTCAATCTCATAACATTATACATTTATATATATTTATTATTTTTATTAAATTGACCTTTCAGCCAGGCCTAGCTAACAATACAGAAGTTACAATGATGCAGCACTCATGTTAGGATATCCAATAATATAAAACTGACCTTCAGTCTTTACAAAGTGCTATATTATGAGAATAATGTCAGATGAGAAGACAAGTTTAAGATTTGAAAAAGACAGGCTAGGCACCAGTTAAGTGTTAAGACAGTTGTATTTTTTTTCAACAGGGTGATTGACTTACACTTACAGAATAAATTAGCATTAGTAGTAATAAAAGCCTGTACTTTACAAATTACACTTACAGGAGTTTAATAGAGGAATCAATGATTTCATGAAAAATTAGTGGTAGTTTTTCTTTTCTCAAGGGTGGGTATGCAAAGAGAGCCTTGAAAAACCAAATATAGTCCCTTATTGAAGATATCGTAAATTGTAAGACATGTTTGTTACATAAATGTGATAGATTAAAATTTTGATACTACCATCAACGTTATATTAATAATATTAGTATTACTACCAATCAATCACTATTGATTATCACAAATATTGTGATACTATATCAATTTTGTTTGTTTGTTTTGTAGATTTTATTACACTAAGCCTAACATTGACCAGTATTAGTAAGTACTAGTAGTGATGTACTACTAATCATTACAAAATTATATGTAACATACGTCATCATAACTTAGATTATAACTTACAATTACATTGATGATCATTATATTATAGCTATTACATGATTAATACATTTACGAATGATTGCCTTAAAAGTTAAAGTGAAGTTCAACACGCCAAATCCAGCCATATTTACCCTAGAACTAAGTAATTCAGACTTGCACTGGTTGTACGGTGTCACTACGCTACACTGCATGCATGTTAGTGTTACCGCTGTATCTACAGAGTACAGTACAAAATTTTAAAGTTGGATTCTAACTCATTTGTTTACTGGTCCTGGCAAACCCCTATAAATTAATGCTTACTACTCTTGCTTTGAAGTTTGATATTAATTATAATAATACAAAATAAATACTCTAAAATGTATTTAATAACATTTCATAAACAGTTTTAGTGTAAATGCTAATCACATAATACAAAACGCTGATAACCGAATACCTTATATCCACCACGTGTTGCCTTACACTGACTACCACGATTCTACTAAACGTAGAAAGAGAATCAATCATTTAATTCATTTAAAATATGATTTTCTCATTGAACTAAAGTAGCAAATGTACACGTTTAAAAAGTTGCGGAAATGTACAGTTAATAATATTCTTAAAGCTACCCTTTCACAAAAAGATTAAATTTAAAATAACATTGCTAAATAACTTACATAATTCAATTGCATCTTTAATTAGTATAAAATAAATAACCTGTATTTAAGATTGATGTAACTGATTGTTTTGACTTAAACATCTTTTTAAAGCTGGAGAAAATAAATTATAATTAATTTACTTGTCATTATACATTAGTATTAGGCCTATTATATTTTTAATACTGCATTCTATATCTAGTCCCTTGGGGGGTTTCAAGTATTATAAAAAATGTATTATAACAGTATTCCAACCACACTATGTTCGCTGTATCCATTGTCAACGATGCGTTTCGCTCAATCTAGAGCTCATCTGGCCGGCTGGGACACGACAAATGCAATAGTGGTGGAACATTATTCAAATAAGCCATTTGCTAGACAATAACAATTGTTGTTGTAGCAAATGGCTTATATGAATAATGTTAAACCACTTATTTAAATAGCAATGTGAATCACTGCACAATGGAGTATCTGTGTTGTGCTCATCAAGGGGACCAAACCCCAATTATTAGCTTTATAACATCTTAAGCATACCAATGAGTTACCATTATAAACTATATATATATAAGGTTTTCATGATATATAATACCGAAATAGTCATGAATTTCAACCTTCCATAACTAGTTTGTAGTATATTTTATATTAGTTACATTAACATATTGTTCCTAAATTTTCATGAAGATGTTCTGCAGGTAGCTATGAAATATTTTCTTAACATGATTGTCGATATGTCGTAAACATGTATTGGATTTTCAGAAAGCATTTGACAAGGTGCCACATAAAAGATTTGTAAAACAAATTGTCTCTATAGGTGTGAGGGATAAGTTAGCTAATTGGATAGAAGAATGTGTTGCGTCAGCGAGGTCACGTGACTAGTATCACGCCACCTGTTTTTAGAAATATCCTGTTCCTTCAAGAATGCCCTAGCATTTACTAGAT
>NW_013666843.1:216199-251291 GCF_000517525.1 Limulus polyphemus | reverse complement strand
AGTCTTGTATATATAAGACGTTCACAACGTGACGGGACAACAGAGGGCAATGAGTAATTGAACTGCAGTCAGTGATTGTGTAATTGAACCTGGCCCACAGTGGCATGTCTGCGGACTTACAATGCTAGAATCTTGGTTTCGATACCCGTGGTGGGCAGAGCACATATAGCCCATTGTGTAGCTTTGTGCTTGATTACAAACAACAACAATAATATCTATGTAACCAGAACCCCTGCGCCGTCTATTGAATAGCACCACAAACAAAAATCCATAAAAAGTTTCATACTTTGGGTATTCAAGATTCAGACAATTTGAAAAATAACTGTGGTATGTGCAACAACCATTTCTTTATAATAGAACACAATTTAAAAATAAGTATTTTCCTCACAACAAGAACACGGCTTTCACTGGGACTATACGTGAGGGTTTGATTATAACTTTATTGATATAATATTTAAATGTAGTACTGAGAAACTGGAGTTCTTATATTATTATTCGGTACCACTTTAAATTTATAAAAACATTACAGTTCGGGTCAGTAACATTTATGAAAATTTTGAGCTTTGTACATTGAATTATTTGAATGCAATGAGTTGTGTATGACTAAAGAGCCCAATCCGAACACATTTTCCGTGCAGTACTTCCCACAAAAAATATTTTTTAGAAAATGTTCACTTTAAATTTTGTTTTCCAGTGAGGTATGAATACTAAAATTAGTAAGCACTAATACAAACAGCCGCTCGTAGGGCGGCGTTTCTGTTAGTGTTAATAATGCACAATGAGCAAAGAATTAAGAAAACATAAAAAACACAAATAGTGTCGATAGGCCAAGCTTGACATTCACAAGGGCATTTTTACGTTTTGTTAATTCTTTAAGTATTTGTGTATTATTATGTTGATGTTTTGTTACTGTTATTTTTGTTTTTAAATATATCTTTTTGTTTGATATAATCGCTATTTCTTTAGAGGGGATAACTAGAGCAATGTCGCACTATAAATAATTTAGCCTCTCAATTTCGACCAACCAAATTCTTTATGCATTTTCATAATACGATCAAAATAAAATTGAGATTATTTAAATGTTTTCAGTTGAAATGAATAACACTTATTTATTGTTTTCTACATTTAACAATTCTGATATTTAATATTACAACAAAATGGACCAATGAAATTGACCTCATTTATCTACCCCGAAGCTATTTTATGACCTTTACGAGACTAATCTACTATGTTACTGTTATGAGTGATGTTGGATTAGTGAAGTGTTGTACGTTTCGAAGTTAAAACAATTTTAATTTTATACGTTCTAACTAAGCTTCTCAGTTATAGATAGCTTATAATTAATACCATACGATTTTAACACTTCAAGCTTTGTCTGAAATATATTCTTGATGGTCAAATAACAGGATAAAGTGGAGTTAATAATAAAATAGAAATGTGGCGTAATGCTGCTAATTTTAAGAAGTTAAAGTACAATAATTAAATACATTAGAAGTATGGATTTAAAATTTTGTTTAGCCTTAGTAATAATGGTTGGACTGTGATATTGGCTGAAATTTTTCCATTTGTCGAACTCGAAAGTAGAAATCTGATTTTATGATGATTATAGCATCATTACTACTAGTACTATATATAGGTGCAACCAAATTTCCAAAATACCAAATACTGAAATAGTAAGTTAGGTAATAAACCAAGTATTTCATCAGTGATCAACACAAAAGTAACAATGTAACATTTTAAAATTTCAGATTTAAACATTGAAGATTAATCAATAGGTTTTCCACAATTCATATGCTACATTAGCTTAAGACTTGAGTTAATGAAGCAGCAGCTGAAAATATGTTTATGTAGACGAAAATATACTATTACTAGTAGTGCTACTACTAATGCTATAGTGGAACTAAATGCAACTTTCAACTTCAGGCTTACTCCAAAAACAAGCATCGATCTGCAGAAAAGCATATGGCTGGTAAATCAAGTGAAAGGTAAGACTGTTTACTTAATGTTGATCTCACTGGTTTCTATCAGTGAGAACCTAAATTTACTTGATGTAATTTGTAAATGTTGTTTTTCTTAATTATTAAATCAAAAGCTACAGTACATTAAGTAGTGTAAAATTCGTGATCAGTTATAAAGAACACCACAAACATTATATTAAGCACCTAATAAATCTTTCAGACTCTTCAGAATTTCATCTTTGATAAACTTGTGTAGAGAACATTCCAAAATGTTTATGAACAGAGATTGTAAATGATTATTCCACACTTTGTTCTTCGGAAAGGAAAAACCTTAATTAATATTTCTTTCTAATGTAATATATAACTTGCATGTAAACCTTCTTAATCAAATACTACATTGCATGAATCTAATTTTTTTTAATTATGGTTTCTTTAAAAATGCAACCAAGATACAAAACCTTGCTGTGTTCACCACTGTTCAATGGATATTGCAATCATGAACCACAGTAAGACAGTTTTGTTTCAACAGTAAAATGCACCTTATGCACTTATTTAAAATTATTTTTATAAGATGAAATATACATTAAAAAAAAAAGGTTTGCACGTATATTATCTTAGATTGAGAAGAAAGGGGAATGATGAATTTTCTTTTCCTGAAAACAAGTTTGGAATACATACTTGAAATTTCAAGATGATTTATTTTCTATTCCCATATCATCAGTGCTTAGACTGCTACTATGCATGATGTATCCCATCTGGCCCAATGATCCCTGGTGTTGAACAAAAGGCCTTATCAGCACTTGAAATGACATAGTGTGGTTGAAATATTATTATATATTCTTCATTACTTTAACTCATAAGTTCTTAGAATAAGTGGTCAATGTAAATAGTAATAACAGTAAATGTGATTTTTATGTTAAATGCTACCAATAATATTAATAGCATCTTCATGCCATAACTGATATCCATACTTTGACAACTATGATTGAAGTTAACAAGGCTTTTGTCAGTACTTGTATTGGAGGTTATTCTTATAAGTAATAAATCTGATCCAAAATTTCAATATTAGTTGTTAAATTTGAAAAATCATGTTTTAGTAGTTAGTTATACAGCTCCTTATGTCCCGTTAATACTTCTATTAAAGGAACACAACAATAGCAAATTTTTTAGAAAGCTATTCAACTCACTAAATCCTCCCTTAATTGAAAAAAAAAAATCCAATTTAAGTATACAGCCCTTCATATTTATATATCAACAGAATTTGAAAAAAATTTAAACAGTGTTACGGCTAAAAAATATTTTTAACAGTGAGATACTCAACTGATAAAACAATGCATTCTAATCTTTAGAAATGATAACATTAAATAAAAGTATGTCTATCTATAAGCTGGTAATACCAGTTTTAATACAAGTGAGTTTTTATTTTGATCTAAATACGTAGCTTGTTCTGATCAGAAGTTAATATACTTGATCATCAGGGTAATTATTCTGCAAAGATAACAATCATGTTGCACTATAAGTGCATTTCTCCTTATTAGTCCTTTGTGAGTTTCAACTTAGTTTGGTGTATAAATGTTTCATAACTATCTTATCTATTACAAGTCACTATCCAGGATGCTTGTTTTTCAGTATCAGAACTTGTCAGATGGGCTTGACTATGATAGCCAAAAGTATATCTGAAAGACTACATATATAAAGGGATTATAGGTCTTAATGGTTTTTTTGTTGTTGTCTTGAGACACAAGTAAAAAAATAAGCAGCATTGTATGAAAGGCAAGGGTTTTTACTCACACACATGCATTTCAGTGTAGAAATATAATTGTGTCATCATGCCATTGCAGTTGTCAAGTTGTAGAAAATAACAGAAAATGTTTTCTAGTTTTTAAGTATTTCATGGCACTCCTGCCATAAAAGTGGAGCTCATATATAAAATGTTTCTGTGGTTGTGATAACTAAGCAACTAAATCATTTTGTGGATAGTGCCAAAATAAGACATAAATTACACATGAATGGCATAGCTTAAGTATAGAAATTAGCATTTCTCCTGGGTTAAAGATGAGCAGTCATGAAAATTCTGTTAATCTTGTATTGAAGTAAGTTTTTCATCAAGTTTACAGTCTTTTTTCCCAGTGCCTTACTGTCGTAACTGAAGTCATTACATCCAAGATACTTCTTTACTTATCTTCTTGTTTCAAATTGCTTTAAAATGTTTTTCTTTTTGATATATACACTTGCTTGAAGTACTTATTAACTCAATACATTTAAAAGAGGTGTTGGCAGATACTTAAATGATCCAAGGCTCGGGCCCATAGGCACAGGAATTTTCAGTGTTTCAGTATGATATCATGGTTTCCTTTTTGGTTTTTAAAAGACTCCAACTGGTAATTTGGGGCTTTATCAAAAAATATTAGGGCATGGGCCCCAAATACCAGTGCCTAGCAACATCTTTGCATTTAATTATGATCTATTTGAAGGAAATTGGTGAGCTTGTCTTGTGTACAATAGATAGCATTGAATCTTATAGCTTTGCTAAGAAGGAAGAAAATGCTGTGTTGCTTCATTGTTCAGAAACAGTGAATATGCATTATTTTCTTTAGCTTTATTATATCAATAATTTGGCTGGTGATATCTATATTAACCAATAAACATTGGAACTGCATGTATTCTAAACTCAAACTTATTGAACATTACACTTAAATAAAATACTTTCAATATTATCAGAGGTCTAGTGCGTGTGCTACTCGGGGTACAAGTTTATTCAATTGTATCTGTGCGACTATTACAAACTAATGCTATAAGTTTATATGTTATATTTCAAAAAATCAAATATATATTCATGTATGGCATTTATAAAGTATTTGGAATATTTTCCAATAATAGTATTCCAAGTTAGTTTCAAAATTTAAGTTTCAGGTTTTTCACGTTGTGTTTCGGAGAAAATGTGATATTATTGCCATTCTACTCTACTATTAAATACTATTTTGTAAATACTAGTAGTATTTACAAAAAAACAAATATGTAGTGAACCTCTTAACTTAAAGATATGGGTTTTGTGTTAAACATGTATAACGTATCAACGGTGTAATTTCAGTTAGGTTAGATCTTTTTTTTGTTATTGTTTTCAAAATGTTTCTGATATGAACTCTTAAAGCTAACATTACATTGTTGATAATATAAATTTATTGTTCACACTTCTGATAGCTTATATGATATAAATGTTTTTGTGAGTCCATGTATTATGGTTGCATTTTACTACACATGACAATCAAGATTAAACCCCTGGCATAAATTATGCAACAGGTTGCTTGTTGGAACATGCTTAGGGAGGGAAAAAAGGGTAAGGGAAGGAATTAATGCTATAATGTTTGGAGTTCAATAATTCTATAGAACTGATGTTTAAAACAATATTCAGATTTACAGTTATAACATTATTGGTAATATTAACATACATTACCTGAGTCTCTCGTATGGAGCAGTTGTAACCAAATTTATTGTTGTAAAAAATAAAAAAGGGCCATTCTAAGTAGAAAATTAGTTAAATTTTAGAATTAAAAGGTGTTTCATCTTCATTCTAAAAGAAGTTACATGTACACCCAATATGACTTGCCACCAATTTCTGAATGGAATTCCAGACCAGTAGCTCTTTTGTGGGTGGACGTGAGGAAAAGGACATTTTTGAAAGAAATGATCAGCCTTACTTCAAAGCTTCATAGGTGTTTTTGCAGGAAAGGCCACCAATATAGACAAAGGGTCCTAAAGCAAAAATATTCATTATTACTGAATATTTTTTAGTATATTTCAAAGTGACCTTAATTCTTGTTTATCTTTAAGTCAACATTTTTTTTAATGTCCTTTGGCCTCAGAAAGGACATTCCAAGGTGGATTCCATAATACTTTGAAAGATAAAACTTAAACATTATACTTGCATATCAGAATAGTGTGGTCAGTTAAACTGCACAATTGTTCTCACTTGTGACTACATTCTGACACCACACTCTTTCCCTATTGGTAGATTTTAGATAGATATTATCATAAATTCAATCACTTGGCAACAGAACCTAAAGGAGACAATGGTTATCTAGTCTAGTCAGAAAACTATAGTTTAGAATGCGACACATTTTTGTCCAAGGAAATAACAAAATGGTACTACGAAACATTTGTCTGGCGTATTGTACCTAAATTATGAGAGTTTAATTAGAAAAGTAACGCGGTGAGTATTTTTAACATGACCGTTGTATTATCTACAACCTTTTACCGAGAACAGTAACCATCAGTGTACAAATGGCTATGACCTAGTTCACAAGTTATGTGCATATAGCCTGCTAAAAGATATACGTGTGATATACAATTATGATTAATAAAAGTATTGCTCGAAACTAAACTACCTCACTCTCAATTTACTGGTTTTTGATAAGATATTTATGAATTTAATGCTGTTAGTGTAACATCTTTTAGATTTTGTTTATCCATTAGCTATCATCTTAAATATTTGATTTATGAACAACTGTTTTGAAGAAATTAACATAAAACTAGGCTTAAGTAATCTACAATCTAACCATATTTAAAAGGCAAGACCTTAGCTATTCTGTTTGATGCTAAGCCCCTGTCAGAAGAAGCCAAGGTCTGGGGGAAAAGGGGATTGAATTTTGATTTTAAAATGATTACCTCAAAGTTTTTGACACTAAAATTAACAAGATTTGAGACAAGACACAAGCCAAAAATAAACAAAAAAATTTCTCTCTGAAAAAAAAAAAACCTTTGGAAACAATGTTGAAAAAAATATCTTATATGATCACATATACTACCCTCTTCTTTGTAGCAGCAGTATTTATTCTCTGGGTGAAACAGTGAAATCCTTTGTTTTGTAACGTGCTGTTGATTCATCTTATACTAGCACTCCAAGTCGTTTGAATGACATTTTTAGTCCTACTGCTTTCAGTTAAGGAATTCATCTTGAATATATATACATTATTCACTTCACACTTTACAGACATCCAGTTGTTATGTTAT
Source organism: Limulus polyphemus (assembly GCF_000517525.1). Classification (NCBI taxonomy): domain Eukaryota; kingdom Metazoa; phylum Arthropoda; class Merostomata; order Xiphosura; family Limulidae; genus Limulus; species Limulus polyphemus. The sequence goes on along the minus strand of NW_013666843.1, from coordinate 244,323 downwards.
TTGGGATAAATCTTTGGGCTTTTCCAATATTCATTACTTTGATTTTTATAAGAATAACTTAAACCATATTTTTTACTTGGCAGTATGGGTTTCTGGTAAGAAAAGTGTATAACTACATTAACATTTCATCTATACCTTGTATGTTGTATGCCACTGCCAACAAGATATTTTACTCAGTACTAATTCTTCAGACCAGCTGCATTACAACATACAGTCTTAGTTGAAATATTATTTTTATTAGTTACTTATTAGACAAAAAGTCTTGGGATATTGAATTCCTTAGCTGCCTTAGGATTTCCATGTTTACTGGCTTGACAGTGAGCCTTATTTGTGTTGGAGATTATGTAATAATTAGCATATGGGTTACTTGTTTGTAACTTGAGTCAGGAGTGTTGGGTTCAAGCCCTAGCCTGGACAGACTACTTTCTGCTTATTTCAGATAGTTAAAAGTATAAACCTCGATGCAAAAATATAACTAAACCTTACATGAGCTTCCAGATATGCTGTAGCTTAATAAGCGGAAAATGGTTTCAGTATGATTCAAAATTCATGCCCCATATGGAAGATGGAAAACAGAAGCACCCCAAATGTTCTGTGTTTCCCACCTACTGCAAGATACAGACTTAGATATTAGGCATGATTTTGGAATAGTGCTGTCTACTGATACTTAATTGGTCTCAAAGTAATAATATGATAGAGGGTCCTAGATTGTTTTTAACCAGTTTCAGAAATTATAAAACCCACTACGTTTACTGGATGATTTACTATTATGAAGAGGTCTTTCACCTTTTCAATCAATTTTTGATAAACTTTAATTAATAGTTGAGGTAATTTTAATCCAGGTTTGGTTTATTAATTGAAGCTTTAGCTCATTATAAATGGTTATTTAATTTGATAGTTGAAAATTGAAACTTACAGGAGAGATTAGTAAATGTTCTACAATGTATTGGTTTGAACTGAAGTAATACATCTGTACTATTTTCTCTGTCAAAATGTATACCATGCCTAGTGTCTTTTAATCATATTAGAAGTATATTCCACTCAGACTTTGAACTGGACCTCGCTAAGACTAAAACTTTGTACTAACAAGTGTAATGGTATTCTTTGTCACCTTTACTTTCCATTCAAACATTTACAAATGAAATTAGAAAATCATGAGCATCCACATAAATGATGGATGATTGTTATCTGTATTCTCACCTGAAGTCAACATAAGGTTTAGGAGTGAGAGTTACCCTACTAGTAGAAATACCTTTGTTGATATTGACAAAAGTTAATTCTTAATCATAAGGTGATAATACATGTTTTATCTTATCCTTAAGTTGAATAGCATAAAACTAGGTTTTGTCAGCCTCATACCATTTTAGCACTGCAGGTACAAACGTGTGTGTGTATTTTATACTTGAAGTTTTCCTCATTATTGGCCAATACATGTCCAAAATTCATAAATACAGTATACACAACCACTTGAACTAGTATTTACAAAAAAAAGAAAAAAGATACAATTTAATCTATGTTAAGTAAGTATTTACAAAGTATCTTTTAATAATGTTTTATAATTGTATGTTATAAATACTTACAAATTACTGAACGAAGAGATATAAATATTTTAATCAGTCTGTTTAAAAAATGATAAGGCTCTTGGGCCAGACATTTCCCCAAGGGCTTTCAAGAAGGTTAAGGATCTGGTATATGAGCCACTTGCTACTATTTTTTGTAAGTCCTTGAATAGTGGGCAGGTCCCAAAAGATTGGAAGTTAGCTAATGTCACTCCTTTTTCCAAAGGAGGTGATGAAATTGGCCCAGTAATTATAGGCCTATTAGTCTTACATCAGTTGTGGGAAAAATTTTAGAAAGTGATAAAAGATGCTTTGCAAAGTCATTTAACAAAGTTTAGAATTTTATTGGATAGTCAGTATGGTTTCACTAAGAGAAAACCTTGCCTTACAAATCTTTTGACATACATTGAGAAGGTTACTGCTTTTGTAGATGAGGGTAAGGGTATAGATTTGGTGTATCTGGATTTTCAGAAAGCCTTTGACAAGGTGACACATAAATGGCTTGTAAAAATTTTTTTAACTCTTTAGGGGTGGGGGATAAGTTAGCTAATTGGATAGAAGAGTGGCTGGATGGAAGAAAGCAGAAGGTTATAAATGGAGTTCAGTCAAACTGGATTAATGTCATAAGTGGGATATCTCAGGGTTCAGTGTTAGGACATTTGCTATTTTTGATTTCCATCAATGACATGGAGAAAGGAAACTATATAAATATAATAGCACTGTCTATTGTATGTCCATGTAACTACTTTGCAGGGTGTGAATGGATCTTCATAAAATTTGTATGGAGGTTCATTAGATCCATGAGGAGTTACATACAAATTTTGAATTTTGCAGTTTTTACCACTACTTTGCCCCTTTGAATGGATCTTCACCAAATTTGGTATGGAGGTTCATTTGGTCCATGGGGAAATACATACATATTTTCAGTTTTGTAGTTTTTATGGGCATTTTTGCATTCTTTACTGCTGCCTCACCCCCTGTTCACAGATCTTCACCAAATTTGGCATGAAAGTTTATTGTGTCCATGTTGAAATACATACAATTTTTCAGTTTTGCATTTTGCAGTTAACTTTTCATTACTCATGAATTTACAAAACTTCCATCCAGGGGATGGGTACTCCAGCTAGTGGTCAATAAAGTACTTATATTTGCTGATGATATTAAGGTCTTGGGTGTTGCTAGCTGTGAAGAGGATGCTGCTGCTTTACAAACCGATTTATATCATTTAGTGAGTTTTGCAAGTAAATGGCAGATGGGTTTTAATTATAATAAATGCAAGATAATGCATATGGGTTATCATAATTTGAATTATAAGTATAATTTGGATCGGAATAACCTTAACAGCATCATGAAAGAAAGGGATCTTGGTGTAATGGTTGATCAGTCTCTTAAGCCATCCAAACAATGTGCTGTTGCTAGTGGTAGGATTTTAGGTTGTATCTATAGAAATATTGAATACAAGTCTAAAGGGGTTATAATTTCATTGTACAGGTCACATTTGGAGTATTGTGTTCAGTCTTGAGCTTCCTACCTTAGGAAGGACAGTGAATTGTTGGAAAGGGTTCAGAGAAGGGTAACCAGAATGGTGTCTGGGATGGAGGGTTTGTCATATGAGGGAAGATTAACATCTTTAAAACTGTTTTCTCTTGAAAAAAAAGAGTTAGGGAAGGTCTGATTGCGGTGTTTAAGATTGTAATGGGAATTGACAGTGTTGATGCATCATCTTTTTTTATACTTAACAGTGAGAATAGTAGGACTAGGAGACACAAATATAAATTTTGGTAAGTTAGGAGTCACCTTCAGCTTAAATAGTTTTATTTTTCTAACAGGGTGGTTAGCCTCTGGAATGGGCTGCCTTCAGATGTGGTGGATGCAGTTAATTTAAAGGAGTTTAAGAGAAAGCTTGATAACTATATGAATGATAAGGGCTGACTTTAAGATTTTTTATTTTTTAAGTTATAATAATTTAATTTAGAGGATGGGACAGCTGAGATGGACCAGCAGGTCCCTTGGTGTCCCTAAACATTGTCATGTTATGGTATTATGTGAACAGACTTAAAAATGATTCATGAACATTTGGTTCTATATCATTTTCTCATCAATAGTTCAATGTTAAACTTTTTATTGTTTTAGATGTATTTATTTTTTATCAGTTGGTTTTATGACTAATTTCATAAATTTGTTGTTTTTCATACATATCCTTCTGACTCTATTGAGGTAAATGATTTTGTTCTATGCATTTTTATTTATCAATATACTTGTTCATAAAGAAAAGAATGATAATCACTCGATTACTATTTAAAATGTACAATTTTGCAACAAAATCATGTGCAGACTTGCCAAAATAATTTAGGAAGTTACTTAAAGTCTACTTTTGCTCACAAAATCTTCAAATACACCGGATCCGTCGGTCCGTCATTCTGGAGTGTATCAAATTGAATTATTACAAAGTATCTTCCTTGAAATTATATATAGTTATTTTTACTTGTTGAATGTGTATGCTAGCTGACAACTTACCCTTTATTATGGAGACTGTTCTAAAGCAATTAACCAATTCTCATAAGGTCAAGCATGTTTTACTGCTAGTGTTAAGAACTATTAGTGTGTATGTGCAAGTGTGATGGTTGAGGGGGCACAGTGAATGCACCAAACCATTTGACCTTCTGTGTTAAAAAATATAAATCCAAACATTCTAGCAAAAGAAACTGGTTGACTAAAGAACAAAATTAAATTTAGTTTTATGTGACTCTGTTCTAATGTGTACTATTTCAAGATTCATCAACCAACTTGAACTAAGTATTTGAAATTGGATGCAAGCTAGTCAAAACCAATATGTACTTGTGTTTGTCATTTTACTTCATTCAACAGGTATTTGCTTGCATGGTAGTAAAATAAGTGAATCATATTTCAGCTTTAAGATGTCATAAAAATAGACAACAAATGAAATCAGCAGCTTAAACAGTTCACATGTAAAGACATGTTTGGACAATTCACCTCACAGCTTGACCATCAGAAAGATTAGTCAGCATTCTTCAGGGCAGACACTAGTAGTGTTTCATCAGTGATTGGTGTTGGGTAAAGTGGCACATTCTTGGCACACGTCCATGAAGTTATGTTAGTATAAGGTTCTGTTGAAGAAGTACTATTAACTTTTTATATGATTTTCATCTTCCTAATGAAAGCATAGGTGGTTAAAGAAAAAAAAAATGTGTGTGTGTGTGTATGTGTTATATATATATATATATATATATTTATCTATGGTAATCTTAAAAGAATCCTGTGCTATGTTTTATGGCATTTTGTGTCATGTTCCTGGCTGTATTTACTGTACATGTATTTTAGCCTTGTTGTTTTCCAGCATTCCCTAAACAGCTGCAAGATGACTTCTTTGAAATTTTATTTTTAATATTTAAATTTATTTGAAGACCTTACACATATTTTACTTAATGGGTGCTCACATGTCATTTGCTTGTTTTACTCTTAAGTGATATAAGTAAAACACTGTTGTGCAGTTGTTTGTCATAATGTTACACTGTAAAATAGAAAATATATTCACATTGTTTATACAGCACACACACGCTTTTTGTTTTAGGAAATAAATATGTTAATTTAGTTTCTGGCTTTCAGGCTGACACCTGTTCCTTCAGGGTTTAGATGATATAAAAGAAACATTGTATGTAACTGGTTGAAATTTTAATTAGAGCAAGCAGCAGTAACAGTTTTATAGGGGGTGAGTTATGACAGCATTGCTGTTGAAAAACTTAAAGTATATAATTATTATTCTCTGTAAAGGTTGTGTTTTGGCTTGAAAGTATACAAAAATTAGATACACACACACACACACACACGCATGGAATAAGTAACTAAATACATGTATACCTAGATACGATTATATATAATATATAATTATACATACTCTTGTAGTAATATTACATTTAGTGAGTTTATTAAAAACAGCTGGAAAAATCATTTTTGTTAAATGTTGTCATCATAACCAGTTAGGAGACTGGTTCTGAAACGACCTACTTTTTTTTATTTAAAAACATAACGAATATTAATTAAAAATGTTTGTTTTATCCTTGTCTTTTGATTTTCTACATTCAAATCCCCATTGAAGAACTGTTCAATAATGCAAAAGCTAGGGAATAAATAAGCTATTATGTTCTTTGATTATTTTTATAATTGAGGAGCCAGCCATCTTGCAGTTGTTGTTTGATCTAGTGGATGACTGGCAGTGATTAAGTCAGGTGTTTTAAGATCAATAAGTTGTAGTTTGTGAGTGAATTGATTAGCAACACAAAATAGATTTAGTCACAATAGTGTTTACATTCTTGAAGGTAGTTTCAGCATGTTGCAGTTACCTCAGAAATAAAATAAAGCCTAATGTTTTGTTTTATTAAATCACCAGACTTCACTTTTATTTAAAAATAAGTTAGATATTTTATTTTATGTTTCCTGAAATAATTGTGTGTTTCTGTTCAGTAAATTCTCTGAAAAATAAAAACTAATTGAATGATAAAATTTATTATACAATAACTAACTATGTTGTAAAGTCTCACTAGGTGGTTCCACTTGTCTTTGACTGTGGTAACTGTGTTTTCTTGCTCTATATATCTATTGAAAGTTCATTAAATGTCAAAGAGTGGATAAAAAAATCAAGCAAGTCATGTACAGGAGGAAAAGATTGTAACCCAATTTTCACTGAAGAATTGTTGTTTATCATTAATCATGGTTAGTCATTATTGTGTTTAATTTTTAACCATACCCTAGTGCTTAACAGTTTTAGGGGTTAAGCGTTTTAACTAGGTTATTGATATTTTTTATTGGTAATTAGTATCCATTGACATTTTACGTGAGAATCATGTGGCAAAATAGCGATGATTTACTGTTCCTGGCACAAACAGCAGGTGTTTATGTCCAGCATTAGCCTTCGAACATAGTTTTCAGCTCAAGAATTATGACTATAAGTAAGACACGTGCCATTACCGATCGTATAATGCTACCATGGTGACCAACACCTACGGAGCCAAACAACACAACAGCTATTACTGATGTTAAAATGAAATTATCATTCACACGTAACAATTGCGGGTAATGGTTTTCTGTGGGAAATGGCGTGAAAGGTAAGATAATGTAGATATATATAAACCAAAAAAAACTTTTTTATACGAGAGTTAATGTGGACAGTGGTCAGAATATGTCACTACATTGGTAACCAGTTACAAAAAAAAATTATGTCGTTTAATCGCTCCTATAAAATTTTCATTTACATCTTTCGTTCATTTCTTTTATTCTACCTCTTCAAAGATAAACGAGAAGTTTACCCACATAAACAGAGACTTTTTTAGAATTTTTTTATTGGGGCATAAGAGGCAAAAAAATTAGTTGGAAAGGCAGAAAATAAGTGGAAGTCACAATGTAAAGAACTTAAAAATAAAAGACTAAATCATGATGTGTCTAGGGGGGTAGAGTTCTCCAATGGGGGTCTGCTCCCCAGACCACCCCTGTGGACACCCTTCAGCACGTAAATACAATTTTATCTTAAAATTGTAATTGTAGTTTCATTTTTCCATGCTGTTCATACCTGTAAGGATCTTCTAAAAAAAGACTTCGATATGTGTATATTAACGTCAGAAAAAAATTAATACGTTTAAGTAAAACAGCGTGGCATAGTGGTTAGCGTGCAGACTGTGGATTCGAGGGTCATGATTTGTGTTCCTTTTGCCGAAAAAAAAAAAGCAACGCTTTACACTTCGGAGCCATAGTTAAATTATGATAGTGAAAGGACAAATAACTCTATTCGATTATAGTAATAGCCCTAGGTCTGGTGGTGGGCACCATTGGCTGTCTTCACTGTTAAAATCTGAAACGGCTAGCGCAGATAATTCTTGTGTAGCATTTCGCTGTATGGAATTTTTTTTTAAGTGTTTATTCGCCTACAGTTTCCCTAAAAGTATAATGAAAATTACAGTGATCTCAGGGCAACACCCTTATAAGTGTGGTTACGTAGTTCAACATTTGGATTGGTAACAGTGTAAATATAGCTAATTATAACTGTATGTATGTGTTAAAAGATTTATTTTCTTTTTCAAGAGAGGTGAAATTGAAGAGAGAATCTGTGACGTAGAGGCCTAATACATTCATTGATTGGCGGTACGCTCTGCTGCGGACTACTGTGTAATTTTGAATAATAAATTCGACGAAATGTCATAACACTATTCACATTACCTAAATCAATTTAGGTTACTGTACGGTGAAGTAAAACAGATCCAATACTCCATAGATATTAGCTAATTATAATTGAGCGTCAAACGTTATGTATGGGTAGTTTGCGATATTAATAATATGTAAATATATGGAGAAAGTACGATATCAAGCGTGAATCTGCGATATACCGTTTATCTCTGTGGGACAGTTAAAGTAAAAATTTGTATTAGTGTTTGAGGTATAGGGAAGGATATGAACGAAAAGTTCTACAGCATTAAAAATAACCATCTAATACACGCCGACTATTTTGTTCAAGGTTTTAAACATATGTTACTCGTACGATAACTATAAAAATCAACAAAGACTGTATCATTTGGCAGTTGTTGACCAAAGCATTGTTTTATGCATGTGTTTATTTTTGTAATCTAGTTCAAAACATTGTTTTATCGTGTGTGGTGGATAATTATACCAAGTTATCAAACTGAAAATTCTGATTTCGTGATAGTGAAGATTGTTGGATAACCTATTAATATCATACTAGTATTATATCCGATAAATGTCTATTTTTATTGTAATGTTTCTTTTCCAAATGTAATTTTGCATGCATCTAACTTTATTTTTAACCTACCAAGCCTTTTAATTATAATTTTAAGTAATAAAAAATTTCAAATTGATTTAAATAACTTTACATAGTATATTTAATTGTCTTTAGGCTTAAGCTTGGGGGTTTATGCAAGATAACCTTGAATAGCAATAGAGGTTGCCATTTTTAATAAATTTCTCAACGGTCCCAATTAATTTTGTTATTGAAATGTATTTCCTATTCCATGAATTATGATAATCCAAAATTCACGTCCAAATGTTTGTGCAGCCGGCCTATTGTCTGTTCTGTGTGAAAGAGAAAAGTTCTACAGTCCTGGAATACGCTTCAATAAAATTTAAATATCTTCATAGAAACATATTAGATAATATCTGTCGGCCATGGCAGAAGTATAAGCGAAACTTCGTTCTTGAAGTTGAAGGTCAGTTTGTCAGCAGCCAATGAAACCAGTGGTAGCAGTTTGGAACTAGAGCCCGTGACGATTAGGAGATTGCCACAATTTCTAATGGGAAGTTGTGTTAGGTTTAGGAACCATCGCTGATGGTGTGATGATTTTTTCTGTAGAATGAATTGGAAAGACTAACGACACACACCTTATCTCCCCAGGTTCAGAATGAACTAGTTTACCCATGTTGTCAGAACGTGATATAAATTGATCGTTTATGCTTTCTCGAAATATGAGAAAAATTAAATATATATTGAAATATGTTGTATGATATTGTTATGCACATAACGGGCCTTTTATTTTTTATAAGATACATTAAAAGCTCAAAACTGTGAACATAGGAGCATATAATAGTTGTGTAACATAAAAAGAATGCTGAACCGAGAAATAAAAAAAATGACTATTGTAGACCAAATTAGTTACATAGTTTGTATACTAAAATGTTTCTTTTAATAAATGGGTGAATTTGACGTTAGAGGGCTCCCATAAAGATTAAGAGAAACCACAGTTAACTGGTAGTGGTATGGCCATAATTTATCATGACTCGGCAGTGACGTAGGTTTTGTGCAGATCATATCTCACTATTTTATTTAATTATAGAAACAGTTGAATTTTCTGTAACTTTGTGAATCTAATTACTTAGGCTCGTTTTTACACATTTTTGCAGTGAATGTATACTTTTAAAGTGGGTTGTTTGTTACGTACTGTGTAACACTATTAGTATTACTAACATTTAAAAACGTAAGAAATATAAATGTACATTTGCTTTTAAATTTTTACAATTAAAAAATTAGTTCCATAAAAGGTATATTGATAATAAAAGTGATATTAATGTATTAAAATTATTTTGTATTTTTTTAATTGCTGCTAGAAGACAAAGTCATTACTTCAGAGATATTATGGTTGACTGATAAACAGATACTTTGTTTTGTTCTTAATTTTTTCAAATAATAACTGGAGTTTATTATTAAACAACATTTAAAAAATATATAATGTGACCGCTATCTCCAGAATAGTGTTTTTATTGTAACTAAATGTTTCACCTTATAGTTTATCCTACAAATAAAACTTCTGAAGAAGCCACAAGGTGAAACATTATGTTGTATTTGTTTTAGATACTTGTTATCTAAATAAGTAAGCATTCAAATGAAATATAATTTGTGTAAGCTGTTGGCAGCATTAACCTTTTATTTTTAATATAACTGTGACTATTTAAAAAAGAAATTTTTTATTATAAGTAGTCATATATGATATTGTTGTCACCTACATTAAAAATTGTAGAAAGAGCCATAAGACTTTGAAAATTTTATGCATTTCAGACATTAACAAACTTTCTGTTTACTTCTGTTCATTTCCTTCTTGTTTTCTTGTAGTAAGAGAAAAAAATATTAATTGGATTAAATTCTATTGACTCTTGCAGAGCTCTATCAACCAACAGATTTTATTTAATCTTTTCTGTTTGTTAATTTTCTAGTAAGTTAAGTTGTAGTCTCTGTACAGTTATTAATATCTTTAATTTGATTCTACTTTAAATACATATACTTCTTCATACAGTTCAAACAGATGTTTTGGCCTAAGAAGTGGTCTTTTTGCACTTTCAGTGCCAATTTTAAACATTAAATAAAATAAAAAATTTGTTGGTATTTATAATTTAAATGATTAAGTTATGTTATTTTCAAAATGTTTATTTCAATTTCCACTATTAAGTATATTTATTTGTGAGGTAAATTTAGGTTATCATTAAAAAAAAAAGTTTTGCAGTAGTATTTGGTTGTTAATTGATTGAAATAAAGTTGCTACTAGCAGTTAGTTTAATATTTTCTTTATCAAAGTTTGAGTGAATGATATATCAGTACATTAACTAGTTTTTTTTTTTTCATTTGTATCCATGGTGTTAAAAGATAAAGTTGTTGCTTGCAATCAGTGCTTATTATTTGCTTGTACCAAAGGTTTAGTGAGTAGTAATTTAATACATTAGCATGATATTTTAACAAAATCAACATTATTTGTACCTACCTACCCTCACCCCCCCCTTTTTTTTTTTGTAAGTAAACATGTAACTGCCTAATGAAAGTTACCACATGTACATGTGGTTAACTAGAAGTTGGCCTTCGTGAACATTAAACAGGCTCTTGAAGTCCACGCCACACAGTAACAGTTGACATCTCTACTGCGTATGTATGTATGTATGTGTGTGTGTAACACAGAATGAGCATGTGATGAGTTGAAATAAGAAGTAAAAATTTTTAAAAGATGTACAAGTACCTAAATTAGTGCTCGGAAAATATCTAAAAAACACTAATGTAAATTTTAAAAGATCTCAAATTCCTAATGAAATTTTTTTTTCCAATCCAGAAAGATAAGTATAAGACTTGTGTGTAGTCTCTTGTGTTATAAAAATAAAGATAGTATAGTAATAAACCAAACTGCCATGATTAAATGAGATTATTAGTTGCTTTTGGATGGCTCTTTTGTTATTGTGCAAAATCATGCATTATTACATTTTTGTCTTGTAAAAACTAAGTATTTGAGGGTAATTTGTTTACATTATGCAATACTTGGTTTCACAAGAAAAAGTTTGATATTACCTCTTTTACAGAAGTGTCTAAACTTAATCCATGTGTTACAAACAAAAAAGTTGTATTTTTTTCTGTGAATTATTAACAATATTTCTAATATTTAACAGTTAATTAATCTTTTTCTTCCATTCAGAAGCTCTGCAGACTCCCCTGCAATGGTTCATGAGTCAGTTTCATCAATGCGATCAGGACAAGTCAATGGAATGTTTGTTTTTTACAGGTGAGGAGCACGCAATGAAAAGCAACTCTGAGCAAATTTTTTTTTCTTGTTTGATTGTGAGACAAAGGTGAATTTGTATAGATGATATTTTTAAACCAAGTAATTTTAGAATAATGTATAATACAAGAGGTGGGTGGTGAAAGGTCACTATTTATAGATAACAGAAAACGTTTTGAGGTCTTTCTTACAGGACATTTCTCCTATTTATTAAATTACTAATACCAGCACATTACCATAGAATTTTTCTCCCATGTCTTTATTTTTGTACATGCAACCTTCCTAATTAAAGTTTCTGAATTTGCATGTAAAAGTTTTAGAAACAGGGTTTGTAGTTTTCTTTTTGGAAATGTGGGTTATCTCTCTCTCATATTATTTTCTATTTGCAGAGTGCATTTATTATAGGTTTATGACCACATAAAAAAAAAATCATTTGAAGGATGACTAATATGATACTGGGAGATCACTTATGTATGTTTGAGCCACAGAAGTTTCATATGTAACTTAGCATAATTGTGTGCTAGTAGTGTTATTTATTTATTATCTGATATATGCTGCTGAATAGGGCAGTATTATAGTTGCTGAAATAAGATACAGGTACATTGTGGAAGATTCTGGGAAGGAGATGTGAAAAACCATTTTTGGATGAGTTATTCCAGTTGTAACCAAAACAAACTAAGCATTGTAATAATCCATTTTCCACTATTTTATATACATGTTGCACTTTAAATGAAAATATCTTGAATGTTAAAGACAAGGAAAGAACTGACACGAGCAATACATTTATTTCACTTTGTAGCTCTTAGTTACCGAGAAATTCTTTTGTAATTGAAAGAACTATGATTCAGTAAGTTGAACAAATGTTCTAAACAGACTCCAATAGAAACACAGCCAACTATGGTAAGAAAATATGTATTTTTAAACTATTTTCAGTTAACATGAATACCGTTAGAATTATCCAATGACATAGAGAGTGTGTCAGGTCATTAAAGTGCTTTTTAAAAAGCTAAGTTTATTGGAAATGTTGGACAAGGCTAGATTTGTGTACTTCACATACCCATGTCAAACAAATATTACTCATGTTGCAGCTTATAAATATCATACTCTAACAATACAAAGCAGTTTTAGAAAAGATCTATTTGTGGTAGTATTAACTAGTTAGTTATTGGTGAGGAATATTTATAACTCAGTAAGCACAAGCTTCAACATCCCCTAAAATTTAAAAATAAGGTCTGAAACAGCTAAGGTCACTTATTTGGACCCTGTCCTTATTACCAACATTGATTCTGTTAACTTCTCAAATATCAACAGTATCCAGTGGCATAATAAGTATGCAGCAGCCCCCCTCCACACACACACACACATACACACAATTGAAGGGAGGGGGCAGATTAGCCAGGATCATAACTACAGTTATAGGGAAATAAATGCAGTTACGTTTTATGCAGGGGAATGTCTTTTTTAATTATGCTATTGGTTTCCCATATCTGTCAATGTTCATCATAGTGATATTACTGGTCACATAACCATATCTGTCAATGTCTATCATAGTGATATTACTGGTCACAAAACCATATCTGTCAATGTCTATCATAGTGATATTACTGGTCACAAAACCATATCTGTCAATGTCTATCATAGTGATATTACTGGTCACAAAACCATATCTGTTCTGATCTTTGTTCTGAAACAAAAAGTGATTCCAAAAATACTGTTTTAGCATGAGTTATTTCTACAAGAAGTGAAGTCTATGTCGTTGCAGTCATTCGTAATATCTGAATTATTGTAACAACAATGATGAGTGTATTGTGTAAACACTTCTATTTAAGGTGGGGGTGTCTCTTATTCCTTCTTGTTCCAGTTTTATCTTTATCCTGAGACTTGTATCAAAATATGCTCAAACCTAGCTCACTTGATGATAATGAATGAAATCCTAGTTAAGGTCGAGAACTTTTTAAGAATTTCAGAGACAGCTAGGATTAAAGTTTATGTTTTTATATCAGACCTGTAGCTTACCATATCACAGGTAATTGAATTTGGATAAAATTCCTTTGGATTTAGTAAGAAAAAATTTCACCTAAAACGTTCTCATTTCTGACAAGCTTTTTAAGGAAATTTTAAAGAACTAAGGTTTTTTTTATGTGTTAATGCATAAGTAAATACAAAGTCGATTTATCAAATGTTAGCAAAAACAACTAATCTATCTCATGTGGCTTAGGTCTGATATAGAACTTTGGAGAGTCAGGTGCTTTTTAGACCTCTTCCTACCCCCCCCCCCAAAAAAAAACAACTAAAAGAATCATATTATAGCAAACTAGTTTTCAAAAATCATAGAGATCCATATGTCATCAGTAAATATCGTCATATGTTACTTGATATAAATAATAATAGCATGTGTTTTTAATTACGAAAAGCGTTCCAGATTTTGTGATCTTTGTGTCAGTTGAGAGCATTTTGACTTGCGAATATTGATTTTTCATAAACCAGTAATCATGAGATTTAAGTAATTAGATTGTTTTATATTTCTATACCTTTTTTTTTCTCGAAATCCCTTGTTAATCCCGAAATTACTTCCTGCTATTTATTATGTACAACATATAGCAGACTTGCTTCAATAGTGATGTTTATAACGTCCACACGAGGGCGCAGTGTATAGGTCATGGCCGTAGTCACGTTAAAAATTTATCCTTCTCTGTGTTGCCTGTCTTTTTCTTTCTGTTTTAAGCCTTATCCGAGAAATATAAACAGAAAAAAATTCTAGTGTCCTTTATAGATTGTTTGAATATTTTACATACCCAAAAGACTTGTTACGACCATATTTATAACGCATGCATGAATAAAAGATTTTAAAATGTGTTGTTTTTTAAATTGTATATAATATTTCCTAAGTTTGAGCGTTACTTCTACACGTGGGTTTTTATGCTCGTGTAATATTAATGTATAATTTGTTGGCCCCGGGGCATGTGTTGTCCTACTAGCCCAGTCAGTAATACGTCAGATCATAACTACAGCATTTGGCTGTCTTCCAAAAAGTTACACCTCCAATCGCTACGAATGTTCTTCATTACCTACTATTAAATATCTCTAATATTATTTTAAAAAAAGATTTCTTGGACAACCTTGAGTTAAGCTGTATTTGTGTTTTGTCTAGTCAGAACGAGATTTTATATTTTTCATTCTTAACATTTTTTGTTAAATTTTTTTCTCTGTCCTCCATTTGCACCATTTCACAACGTTGGTGACTCCTCATACATTTTCCAATATTTTATTTACGAGAATTATAGTTTCCGACCGGGAATAAGTGTTCTGTTAGACAGTGTATAAAGATCTATATTAGGTTTAAGTAACATTCTGTTTTATGTTAACTTGGTAAGTGATTTATTTTTAGTTGTTTTAACTTCTCGGCGTTAGGCAAGGTTGTGCTTTATTTAGAACGCAGATATTTTTTCCGTGATTAGCCTGCCCATTATCTTTCGTTATCGTTTGATACATACAGTACTAGATTCAGGTAAACTACTTCCAAAGCCGTCGTAATATCTGTGATTTGTGTTATCCCTTTAAAAATTGAACCAAAAAAAATCGAATTTTGTTCAACCGACTCTAGTCTGAGTTGGTCACGTGAGACATTCTAGCCGACCCAATATCGATCGAATTTTGTCAGCAACATAGATTCAGAGTTGTCTTACATTGTTGGAAAACATCAAAAGGATGCCGGTTACATATATTGTGATCATTGTTGTTGTTTTGTTGTTTTTTTTTGGGGGGGGGGTCATAAAAATTCATCGTGATTTGTTGCGGTATAAGTGTTCTAACATTGGCCAGATTCAACATATGGTTATAGGTGTAAACATATATTAAACAATATGGCGTGATGAAATAATTGTTAGTTATAAAAAGAAACAGGTAAATACCAAGTACCGTGGAAAGTAATCCATCAGATATTATTTCGCCCAAAAGATCTCGTAGGTCGTGATTAATCCATAACATAAAAAAGGGGGGTGAGCTATTTTAAAAAAGCCAATCATAGACTATTTAAGCTTTAAAACGTCTTAAAAACAACAAAATTTAAATCCACGTATAGGTTTCTCACCCAGCAGAATCTTTTCACAAAGTCGCACCACCATCCGAAACGTAACTACACTTATACATATATTCTGTACTAAGTTGTACGTACTAGCCCCGAAGAAGCTGCAAAGACGAAACGTTGGTTAAAATAAAAGTTCTCTGTTCATTTTCTGGGGTGTAAAATGTGATTTTTCTCGTCTCCTTTTTTTTTTTAAATCAAAATGTGCAAAATCAGTATACGCTACAAATTTTGAAAGACGACAAAATATTTCTTTGTGGATGGGTTGCACAACTACAACTCTTTGTATGTCTTGCTTATTTTTACTCTTCACACATAATCGTAAATTATATCAAAACAGACGAAAATAAGAATGAATTAACATACTGCTCTGGGGCACCCAACTTTTAGACCACTAAGTATTTGTTTTGTTTTTACTCTGACCCAGCCAGCTAGATCTAAACCAGTTATTTTATAACCGTATAAACAGAATGTTTAGAAAGCTCGAGAGTTGTATGGTCGACATTTTGTGGAACTTGTCTATTCTTAACGCTCCAGCTTTAATTACAACTCGACTTTTCCAATGGTTTATTACTTTGTGCCTCAAATAATAGGATAATAGAGGAAAAAAATAACAACTAAAACACTACTGAAAATGTTGTGAAACATCAGGTTTTGTTGTTGTTTTACAGAGCATCAGTTTGTAGTTCTGATGTTGAAATATAAGCTGAAGAGGATAAGAACATGGAGTAATTTTAAAGGGCTGCGTGCGTATGTGTGTGAGAACCTGTCGGTCAACATTAGATGTACACGCGCACGAGTAGGACGCTGTACATATACCTGTTGAACCGGTTTTCAGTGTTCTGGACCACTGTATCATTGACCCTCTGCATGTCTTCCCGCTTCTTTTCCCCTTGAATAATCACAGAGTCCCTTCCTGGCCATGAACGGCTGTGTTTAGAGAAAGAACAGCGAGCATCGAGCCCAAACTGTTACAAAGATTGTTATCTGCCTAATAAATATAATTTTATGAATTTACTATTTATCACAAAAAATAACTTGGAGAGAAATAATGGATTTCTTAGCGAAATCAATAACAATATAATCGGTTATATTGTGTCGTGACGTTTGACTCAAGTGAAAATTGTCTTTATAGGAAACTGGATTTTTTTTTCTTCAATGTTATAGAAAAAGACATTGATAATTATCTTCCTGCTCCATCGACTTAAACAAATGTCAAATATATTTGTTAACCCTAGAATTACCGATAGGGTAGTATCCTATCTAAACATATACTTGTTAACCCTAAAATTACCGATAGGGTAGTGTGTATCTTGTCTAAACATATACTTGTTAACCCTAGAATTACCGATAGGGTAGTGTGTACCCTGTCTAAACATATACTTGTTAACCCTAGAATTACCGATAGAGTAGTTTGTATCCTGTCTAAACTATTTATACACCAAGTTTTTTTGTTGGGCGAGGGGATCCTGAAATCAAAGTAAGGGGTAAACAAAAGTATTACCAATACTGCAAGTTAATCCCACTTACTAGTGATTGATATCATCATTTGATCTGTTCTTTGCACTGAGTTGTAAGATCTGATTTCGCTTGGGGGGGGGGGGGCAAGATAAAGCCTTTACACGTGCTGCTGCCAAAACCGTGGTAAACTGGTGAAATCTGAAGTGAAATGTTTGAATAACTAGATAAAATGTATAATGCAGTTTCTAGTATTGAGCATTTTGAAAAATACGTATTCGATTGTTGTTGTTTTTTTAACGCTTGTAAGTTGTTATAAGCATTTGATGATTGAGTTTGTACATAAAATATTTCAAACTTGTTTTAAAACTATCCAGTAGTTCTCGGAAGCAAAATCTTCCGCTTATACGTCTACACTCAAAAATTATAATTTCTTAAACAAATCTTGCCTTAAAAATAGTTATATTAAAACAATCTGTAACAGATATCGTTAGGCTTAATCGATCTGGTAAAATCATCAGTTCACCTGGCAAAACCGATTTTTTTTCCTAAATAAAAAAAAAAGAAAATATGTATCTTCACCCAGTTATATTCGTATTTTATGAACTCACGTTATCACGCTTTTGCATATAAAATAGTGCAACACGACAGAAATCTTGACAGTTACAGAAATTCATCTTGAAAACTAGCGAATACATTGAACTTATCTGGGAAATGTAAGTGTGACAAGTGTACAGAATTTTTCATCGTGCAATATGTTATACTGATTTGATGTTTTAGCAAGTGTTAGGATCAAGGATGGACTCCATTTTTCCACACTCCTATGTGTATTGTTATCAGTCTTGGCCAGTAGTTTTGGAGGGCTTGAATTTTGCAGTTTTATCACCATGTTGGATAACGTCATGAAGTCCATTCAACATATGCTGTAGGAGGTAACCCTATAGTCTCGAGTTTCAAACCGAATAGGCGGGAAAGATTTGACGTTTTATGTCCACCACTTGTATAATTAGATCGCTGCCCCCTTCCACTGATATATTTTCTCAGTCACTGTTTTCAGATCATCCTCTTTTTATGTATTATCAGCTCGTATTAGCTTTTCACGTTATTGTCGGCGCCTCGGGGCGCGTGACGCATGCGGATCACATTTTTTGGTGACCTTCAGGATTTCCCGGTTCTCGTGCGCTCCCATCACATTTCCTTCCCTCTTCTTGGCAGTGGACGCGACCAAACTAGGCATAGTGTTGGTTCATTGACTCACGTATAACTTACTTACACTGCGCTTTTATATATGGACGAGTTTGTGTGTATGTACGTGTTTCGCCGTTCTTTCGCTCAAACTATCTGTCTATCAGACACCTCCAGAACTAGACTTCCTTAAACGATGTAGAATGAAAGTAGATTATTGAAGCCAGTGTTATGGTTAACCTACGGAGCATTGCTTTCTCTTAGAAAAACTTCAACACCGTTCAGACTTCTCTTGAAGTTTTCTCGTTGACTGTCTATTTCATTGGCAATGTTTCCTTACTAAATATACTACACAGCCTTCGCGTGTGTGGATTGGACTCGAGTTACTTTTGTTAGCTATGAGTTGGCGAGAACAAACCATCCAGGTGTGATTCTCGTGCGCAACACGGGATTTTAAAACTGTTGAATTTATTAAAGAAATTATTTAGGATTACACAACACTGAAGAATGAGCAATGTTAAAACCTTGTCAGCTGGAAATATGGGGAACAATCGCGTCTGTGGAGATCGATGGTAAGTATTGTACTCAAGTGAAGAATATAGCGTAGCCAGTATTTTTACAATCTCCTCTTTAATTCGAGTTGTATGTTTTAGAGTTTATAACCTCTGACAAATATGCATAATTCAAGCAAAGTTTGTGGCTCAGACGTCACGTTACGAAAATATATAATACATTATAGTTAATGGTGTGAAAGTTGTATCGTCAGGATATCTCTTAAGCACTTACTGTAATGTCTACATAGGTACAGGTACTACAAAGCTTTCGTCATGACTGCTGTTATGTTGAAATAAGATACGTTTCTTTTCACCTACCTGCAGTGAAATTAAAACAAGAACTCCAGGAACAGCAAATAGTTTACAATTTGAGGATGTTACACTTTCTGGTATGAAGAGTTAGGTGTAGTGGCGAGTTTTTGTTTTTAATTAGCTTTTTTTTTCCTTTTTTTTTTTTCTTTTTTCGATGTTACGAAAATTCACCTTGTACCTTAACTCATAAGTTCGCACTGTAATAGCACGTGTAACTTATTTTATCAATTTAAGCTAGTAATATAGTGCTTACACCAATAAAAAAAAAAGTTTATCCGTTTTTGCCATATCATTACAAGAGTCCTGACTTTACAGGTAGTACAGCCCCTATAACATACGCCTTTTATTAGCTTCTGTCGCCACAGTAATCATTACAAGTGTCCCATACTTTCGTAGATAATAAATTACAACACACTAAACATGTCTTTTAGTGGCTTTTCTCACCACAGGCTATTGTAAATGTCGCATACCGTCCAAAGTTTTACAACACATTTAACATTTGTCTTTATTACTACTGTTTGTAAGTAATAGCCTCGTTTCTACAGTGGTTTGTTCACTCTCGGTACCGCGAGTTTTTGAGGTATTACATGAATTTTGTATCTTAGCGGTGAGCTTGAGGGTTTTATGGTGCTAAAATTGGAGTTGGATCCCTGCTGTGGGCACAATACAGGTAGCCCATGGTTAAGTTTTGTGCTTAACAATATTTTTCTTGTTTCTCTGAGTACACCATTTCTATTTGGGAGTATATATTATAATACCTACACCCGAAGTTTTATTTCGGTAGATATACCACCACCTTTGACCTTGATGTCTTTTGTTCAAAGGTGGAGTGCCAGCATTAAGCTGTGATAGCCTAGAAGTACTACGTCTGTAGAAGACAACGTGAGGCTTAAAAGAACACGACAACTTGTCGAAACTAGTTTTTCGAATATCAAGACATCTAACAGTTTTTCACGTACTGCCACACTCGATATTATGTTCTTTTATGACAATAAGGCTTTCAATTAAACAATCCAAATTGATCATATTTAAATTTATTTCCTGTTTCCAACTCCCACCTACCTATAAAATCAGCTGGATTTAAAAAACAATTGTACGATTTTTCTGTTAACTGAATATCAGGAAACATTTATCGCCAGATATTTTGACGATTTGTGATATATTAGACATGATTTTTTTATACTTCTTTCAACCTCTGATTTTGTCTCGGTTATGTGTAAGTGCTGTAACGTGGCCGAAAATATCGTTAACAGCAACGCTACTCGTCTGACGAAAGAAAAATATAATTACATATCACTATTAATAAAAACGGCATATTTAATTAGCTATACTGTTTATTGGGTGGATACTGATTTCTAATACGTGTATAGGTTACTTGCTGTAATCAGAAGTTGATATTAATGTCCATTGAGTCGCACTGTTCTCTACATCTATCACTTTATTGTGAACACAGACCTCAAGATATATGCGTTTACGGTAGATTTGATTGTTTTGTTAGTTATTAAATTATTATTTGTAATAAAACCTGGTCTAGTAGTGAAGGGTCACCTTTTCTTTACATCCTGTGTATGACAGATTAGGTGGACCTGCATTGCAGGACGTCTCTATTGACGTCAGAGTAGAAACCGGAAGCCCGCATGGTAGCGCGATTTGCTCCACCCCCTAGCGGTGGATGGAAAAGAGAGAGAGAGAGAGAAAAAAAGGCACTAAAAAATATTATCTTAGTCTATGTGTAACATTATGGTGTCGTTGATAAATTTCACCGTATTTTAATGGTGATATAAAAATATTGAATTGAGGAAATCTATGTACGTGTTGATTTACGACTGGGATTAATATTAACTAAATGAGGATTACAAAAAATTCCTGTTCCAGTTTTTATTAACTAGTGTACATAGAATACTCCCAACTCAGTAACACAGTGAAATTAATATCACTCAAGATGTATTTAAAACTCTAGTAATAATGAGTATTTCTTTAAAAAATATGGTTTGTTGATTGATGCATAAAAAAGTATGTTAAATTGTTAATCTCGATTCCTTTGTTACGTCATAAATAATTACACGCCAGACTTTCATATTGTTGACCTATATTATTATGTTTTATCCTTAATGAAAATTTTAAATTCTTGCGTCATGTTGACGTTTTTAATTCTCCCAATTTCATTTCAAAGACATGCGTGTTTTAATACAATTGATTTATTTTAAAAAACTGACGCCCCCCAGTGGCACAGCGGCATGTCTGCGGACTTACAACGCTAGAAACCGGGTTTCGATACCCGTGGTGGGCAGAGCACAGATAGCCCATTGTGTAGCTTTGTGCTTAATTCCAAAAAAACTGACATCGAATTTTCTTACATAATTGGAGCTATTTTTAAACATTTCGGAAGAAAAAAAAAATTGCAGGAAGTTGATATTAAACGAAAATGGGTATTACAATGAGAAAACCGATTACATATTATTATTCAGTAATTTTTCTACTGACTTTGCTGGCGAGAAATATTCTATCTTCTCTGCTGTACTGCTGTTTCGAGTACCACACCCGAAGAGTAGAGTACACTAACACACTACAGCCTTTAAAAGGGTATAGGGTAGTAACTATGGCATGTATTCTTGCGCTCAGTTGAAAAAAAAAATGTAAACATTGTTTACTGCACTTTATTATTATCATTTCAGCGCGGTACCGTGTTTCTTTGCATAATTATCAAAAAAGGCTGTATTGCTTCTTCAACGTCACACACTGTAGCTCACGGGAAGCGTTTTATTTTATTTCTGTGTCCCGTCAGGTTGAAAAGAAATGCGTCTGTTTGTTTGAATCGGATTTTTTTTTTGTATTTGGCACTTTGCCTTTGGAAGGCGGAGTAATGAAAATATTACACACACGTCGAAGGAGGGACTATTCTGGGAATAGGCTTCTATCGTAAATGATTATGTGAGGATTTGTCTTTCAGCTGTGTGATGACAGTACTGATTTTTCAGGTCACGTTAATTCGTATCAACCCATTGCTTTTCTTTTTTACAACATTCATATTTTTATTTTATTTTATTATCTGTACATAAGTCGTGTTACTTGGTATAAGATGTACGTATTAGAATGGTAAACAATTCAAAATTCTTCGTTTAAAATTGGCAAATGTATAAATAAAAGATACGATTTTCACAGGGTCTCCTTATTTTCCTTGAGATTTTCAGCAACAAAGGTTCTGTACTTGATTACTCGTATAATAAAAAAAACCCTTGGGATAGTCGTGTTTGGAAGAATTGTCAAAAGATTTTGATTGGTTTAGTAATGATGTGGTGGTGACATCCCAATTCGTCTATTCCCATTGGCAATAGATTGAATTTTAATATAATAAACCTAAAAAATACGATCATCAGGTTGTCAAATATATAATAAGGTTTAAATACAAAAAATCGCATTTAGAAACGAAGCATTTTTGTATTTATACTGTTTACAATATGATGCAATAAACATTCAAACATCGAATTTTTTTTATTTACATGCACAAATACACTACAAATATATCACATATAAAACCTAGCTTGTTCTCAAAAAAAATATAATACTGCTTTAAAGTTTATTCCTTTACGATAAAGTGACATATCAAGTTTACAGAAAAAAACACAAAAAAAGCAGACTAACGGGGAGAAGACGAAATTTGAATTAACCGGTGTAGTAACCCTTAAAGGTGGACGTCATACGTGCTAATGTATTATTATCATCATTATTGGCAGCGTTATTGAACTGATACATCAGTCCCAGTTTTGAAATAAAACAGTATCATTCAATGTTCCCGTGTGTTCCGGAACCGTGAGTCCGAGGATTCATGGTTTGTAGCCCTTTGAAATAAAACTGCGCTCCCTACTTTGAGGCTGTAGGTATGTTATAAGTGGCCGATTCCCACTAATCGGTTATCCAAGAGTTAACAGGTGGTACTATTAACAGCCCTTTGTTCTCTCAGTTGAAAATTAAAAATGGCTGTGCTCATATACCCCATGCGTAGCTTTGCACGAAATTATAAAACAGACGATCATCATTCTTTAAAGCATTGAGTGTAACAGAGCAATAGAAGTTGTGAAGTCAACGATTTAACCCTAAGGATTCTCGTCTATTTTATTGCATAGGCGCCAAAAGGAAGGTGGGTGCAATCACTTTCTGATCGCGTGTTATTTGGCTACATACCACGAAATTGACATATTATATATAGAGGTGTTGCACGAGACCTCAAAACATTCGGTTTCATTCATCGCCGCCATACTGTTATTTTACCCAAGCCTAATGCAAGCACTTGGCGGAGTAAACTATATACCACGTGACCTTTTTGACTTCAGTGCAAGACATCGTATAATACAGTCAATAATACTTTATTGTAACCACATATTATGTTCATTGTTTATAAATTTATTTTTGTTATGGTCTGTTAACAGAATCACCCCTTTTTTAAATGTGGTTTCTCCCTTCCCTTAGCGCGTGACCAGAACTTAGTGAAATATCAGCGCAGGTTAATGACGATTCGTATCGGGCTGGTAATATCGTGAGAGATGTTACAGTTCTGTACTACATTAATGTTTAAAGTACTCCTGTTGGAAAAGTAGATTGGCTGTAATCGTTGAAGTAAAATTGAACATCTATTTATATCTTGCTATGATGAAGCTATTTTAAAAAAAATCTCAAGTTTATTGTATCATTCACTAGTGCAGATACTTTGACAAAAAATATAGTTATCTACAACTAAAATGCTACAAATAAAAGGCATCTTGAAAATACGTTATCAAATGGCATATATAAAGTTTTGATGTGAGGTTTGTTTTTAAATAATAGATTACAAAACTCGCATCAAAAGGCATATTGTTCACATAAATTGTTTTTCAAAAAGAATCTGAATTTATTTGAACCTTTAAAGTTAACTCCTTTATTTGTGAATATCGAACCCGTAAAGCTAATTATAAATTTTTGATTTGTATTTGATGTTCAGTTGTGTAAAGAAACGTCAAACTTTTTCTGCTGAACGAAAACAGAAAAACAGTTTACACGTCGTGTAACAGAACAGTTAATCATATATTTAACTCTCAAATTACACAGGCCTGCGATGGTTTTATTGTTTTGACATGTTTACATGTTCTACAGTAATTCCTGTATACTGAATCTGAAAACATCCATTTTTCTCCTTCACGTACATACTTTCACAAAACGTCATAACGCAATACACAAAAGAATGACCATAACCCGTAGTTTTGAGACTAAAAGACGTAGATTAAAAAAATAATCAGGATGAATGAGTAAGCATATTCGTTTAACAAAAATGTTCATTGTGGTAAACGAAATAATAATTAGATTTGAATAAGTGCGTTTTTTTCACGATTTGTCAAAAATCCTTACTTGATAGAAAAAAAATGAATATTATTTTCGAAATCTGCGTAGCTGAATTTGGAAAATTCGTTATTAAAACCAAAATAAATTTCTTTTGTAAAGTTTAGATTGGCAGGCCTGTGTTATCAACGTTTTAATAAATTCAATCATGTTGAGTAATTTTATGTTTTGCTTGTTCAGTATCCAATATATGTAAAGATCAAAATAATTAGGCGAAATAAGCCATTTCATATTTAAAATACATAATGACTCTCGTTAATAAATGGTAGTATTTTAATATTATTATTCTTTGTTTACATTTATGTGTAACTGGTACGTCATTATAGATTCTTCAGTCAACAAAAGTCGTAAGCATTTTGGAGGATAAGTAGTTTTAAAAGTAGTTTATAAGTAGTTATAACAAACCGATGTGATCACCTGCTAAATTTTTAAGGTATAAATTATAATAAAAAAAATTCTCACAGGAAATCCTTAGATTCGTAACGTATGGATCTTAAAAAACTCTTTGATTGCTTGTTCAAACGAAAGTGGTATAGAAATACTGTCTGTAGCTTGTTCGACAAGTTCTAAATACCATAATCCAGAAAAATACACACGTTCTTCTCAAGCCGTGTTCTGACGTCATATCGTAAGATAAAAGCTAAAGGTCAAGTAGTTGGAGGGCGATCGGACAACATTTCTTGTCTGCTCTCATCTACAAAAGTGTTGGTATTTTTTTAATAGTATCTGATTCAGGTGACCTCGATCAAGAATCTGACGCAATGAATACTCAAGGTGGTGTATCTTGTAATCTCCCTGTCAAGGTTTACATACCTTGATAACTTCAGAATAAAATAGAACAAAGACAAAAAGAATAATAATACATATATTTTCGGATGGTTATTTAAGAAACGTTGTGTGAAAGTATTTTGATTAACTTAATAATAACATCACGATAACGGTCGCCGTGCTTTTGTAATTCTTTCAGTAATGTTTTACTTTTTGGTTCATTTTATAGGGACGGATGTACTATTTTCTACTACCCCTTTTTTCTTGAAACACTTTTTTTACATTTTTCTCTGTAAGTAAATCTTTTTTTTTTTCGGAATTTCGAGAACTGTAACGTTTAATAATGGCTGGAGACGGCTTGAATGGGTAATGAAGCCATTATTAGTCTCAAAGTGGGTTCCTCGTCATCAAACTGTAACGTTTGTCAACAACTTCGCCAGAAAAAAGCTAATTTATCCGACATTTGGCTGGGTTATTGGTGTTATTACGATAAACCAAAATAATGTTATGCAAAGTGTGTTCGTATGGAGGAAAAAAACGTGCTTGAAAAAATTCAATATGGCCAGTTTTCAAATATATAAGTTATAAACTATATTAATCCAGCTCTTAACAAAGATGAATTTAAATACTCAAATTTAGGAAAAGTGTAAGCAGCATGAAGTCATGGCCTCACAAAGTGGGCTAAAGTAGAATTTATTTAAGTGCGTTTTGAAACAAAGAACCTGTGTTTAATAAATTCCATTTTTGTATGTTTAATGTATACAGTGAAGGATACAAAGAAATTGGGTAGAATAACAGTGCAAAATTGAGCGTAAAAGTTGCCTGAAGTAGAATTTACTAAAACTTGTTTCTTTTTGTTGTTTTTTTGTATTTAATACTTCCAATGCTGGATGCAAAGAAATAGTGCACAACAGTAGATATTATAGCATAAAGTGTTAGACATAAATAGAGAGGTTGGGTAAGTTATATTAAAACGATTTTGAAGCCTTACCACATCATTACATACCATGTTGCCACACCCGATTATGCTCTATCTAGTTCCCATAGCAACACTCCTTTATGCATGCTTTCCATAATCCATCTCATTTATAAGGACAATGCTTCCCCAACATTCACTTCAACACTCCAATCACATAGAAATTCATTGGCATTGCATCCATTTACTTATCTGTTGTTATTTTTATGGAATAACAATTTATACCTATCTTATTGACCAGTGATTGAGGTATAAATTTCACATAGAAATCCATGGAGGTTACATCAGCAACTTTATTGGTATATCTTGGTACAGAATGGCATGAATACCCATTTAATTTACCAGCTGCGTGAGGTATGCAATGGTTGATAGGGAGGTATAACTGGAAGCCTTATCTCGGTGAATCCACATCCTGTTGCCCTTATTTCCATATGGAGATCCTTCTATATTATATTGTATACTGTTGCCTGGGCCACATGGAGATCATTCTATATTATATTGTATAATGTTGCCTGGGCCACATGGACAGCTTTTGTCACTGATCTTTGTGTTTGTGGATTCTCACATGTTACAGGATGCCTCACTTTCCAGGTCTCTTTCTGGATGGTCCAGGATCCCCATTTTCTAATGCCATTAAATACAGAGGATATCCCCATTGTGGAAGTTATATATATCTTATCTGAACACATTTTTTGTTATTTGAGTGTATGAACATTTTGTTTTGTTAAGGACCAATACATATCCTTCCCAAAAACAATGATTTTGATGGCATAACACAACCTGTGAATTGCCATACTGTGTCAAAATGTAGTTCTGATATGTGTTGTTCCACCATGACTACATCATAAATTGCTTATTTGCATATTGAATATCAAGGGAGGCAGCTACTCTGTGCTCGGGGTCTGTTGAGGGGTCCTGCAGTGAGATGCTCTAAAGCTCACTATAAATGCATACTACATAATGAGCTAAAATGGCTACTGCTTTTTCATGGATTCATGAATATATTTGTCACCTAAATTTCTTTTATGAAAAATCAGCAAAAGTTAATAGATAGAATGAAAGGGGGGGCTCGATGATATTACTGACCCCGGGACCTGGGCTGGCTCTCGATGCCCCTGTCTGCTGCAACAAAGCACTATGATGGCTGGTTAGAACCAGAGGCACCACATAATAGACTTTCTCTCCTT
Source organism: Limulus polyphemus (assembly GCF_000517525.1). Lineage (NCBI taxonomy): Eukaryota > Metazoa > Arthropoda > Merostomata > Xiphosura > Limulidae > Limulus > Limulus polyphemus. Next base: position 216,821 of record NW_013666843.1, on the reverse strand, counting down.
CTGAAATACAAAAAGTTTAAGTATTTTAAAACAACCCTTCCCTCTTTGTTCCAACAACACTGACTTAAACATAAGGGTAATTATTTCACTGGGATATTTGTGTAAATTTAATGGGGTAATGTTAGTTTGTTAATGCCTGTTGTTTATATGTATGTGGCATTAAAGATTTTACAATTGAGATTACTAATGCTATGAAATGTATGTATATATTAAAGGTGTGTCGATACAGAGATAAGATACAAGTATCGTATCGTGAAGCAGTGATACGATTATCTTGATACATCGTTCGATATGATACAATTTGGCAAGCTTTCAGTAAACATTACGAGTCTTTTGTACAGAAAAAATCAGAATTTCTAATAAAGTATTTTTGCTAAAAATTAATGATTCAATAAAAGAAGATGAGTATTGGGTACTACATGTTATTTTCATTTCTTTTATCAAAGTAACATAACAAATTACGATAACAAAATAGATAGACAGATATTAACTTTTTTTTTTTTCTTCTGAAGCCAGCTGCCATTTAGATCAAAACTGAGAATTTGAAAGAGCACTGTAAAGTGTAAAGTACTTAAATGAGACAATGCTAGTAATATAGATAATAAATTACAGACAAGACTGT
>NW_013666843.1:213278-215581 GCF_000517525.1 Limulus polyphemus | reverse complement strand
TGTATATATATATATATATATATATATATATATACAAAAATAGTAATAAGGTCAGAAATATATGTGGTCTTTTAAACAAGAAAGTGTTTGGCTGCTATATCAAATTCCTTGTACATTCCTGATTGTAAATATGTAAATTTAATGTGTATTTAGAATATTCACTCTACATCCTGGCTCTCTAACTAAATTCTTGAAGCTGGGACTGCATGAGTAATAAGAGATCTTTGTTTGGAAAAACATAAATGTCTTTCAGTGTGGTACCAGTTAACTATAAATCATTTGGGAAACTGAATAATTGTTTTTGTTTTTTTATTAGTGTTGCTATAGAGAACAGCTTTGTACATAGAAAATATGATTTTTTGGCAACTTAAAAGGCATTTTTTTAGATAGATTGAAAATGAATAGAAAAATAGTTTTAATTTTTCATAGAAATTTCAATAGTTAGATATCATCCAAATTAGAGGCTTCAGGATAAATCATATGGCATACTAGAGAATTAGTAATCATAGCTTATAATAGTTGGTCAAAATAATGTAGATAATCCAGTAATAATGATCCATAATTGATCTGTAATCATTTATGTTGGAAATGGTAGGCTGCACAAAACTAAAAACGACTGGAATTTGTAATAGCTTTGACAGAGCATAAGCCTCTGTTATGAAATAATGTCAAGTACCTCTACCTACTTAGTTCATTGTTATAAAACTGAGGAATCAGATTATCGGTAGGTTATCTTAAATTCAAATAAATGATCATTTAGTCTGTGCAGCATATAGTGGTCTCGCACTGTCTTGTCTTTTTTTTTTCTTATGGAAATTAATCAGATTGCTTTAATTTTTTTCGGAAAGTATGGCTAAAACTGGAACACTTGTATGTTTCACGTGTGGAGAGCTATTGGATGATAGGATTCTGGCCAATCACGAGAGATTGTTGTGAATATTGCTGCAGCTGTCTTTAAGTGTCATTAGCAGAAGAGAGAATATTTTTGCATCTGTGATTCATTTGCTCAGACACCTGGACAAGGCAGACGACTGATATCTGTTGGTTCTGACTCGCTAGAGGGGTACCTGCTGTGAGACTGAATCAGATGTCTGCAGCTACAACTGGATGTTATGTATGTGTGCAGATAATTAGAAACAGGCATGGGATGCTTTCCGCTCACAGCAAGGCTCAAAAACACCTCATTTGCAATGTTGCCAAGAGCATGGATAGGAGGCCAACAACATGTGTAGTAATATTTTAGTTGAATTACACATCACTCTGGAACTAGACAAACATCTACTCATTTGGATCATATCCATTCCCATTTTCAAAACAGGATGCATATGGCTGTGGTGATAGTATGGTGTGGGCAGGGTTCTAAAGAATGCACCTGAAGATAAAATTTTGTATTTTCCTTCCATATATATATTGATGATTGTGCATCTTGAAACCATTACGAGTGCTGGGTTGCTTCTGCTTATGTTTTCGATAAACTTGTGTCAACTAAGTTGCCAAATGTTGAAATATACTCTTGTCTGGCCATGAATGGAATCTGCACTGATATTTCCACCATGTAACTTGAACCATGGCACATTACTTTTTATTTGAAGAAGGGCTTTATTCCATATATTATGCGTGTGTTTGTATTAATTTTTACTCTTATTTTCCTCTGGCCACTGAAACAAATTGAAAATTCTTGCCCTGTTTATTTCTTTTTCTCCATGTGGGGTTTAGAGTGAAATTGGTAGTTACTTGCATTGGGAATAGTAGCTACATTTGTTATTAGTTCTTGAGAATATGTTTGACCAACATTGCCATATCATATAGTTCATAAGCATCAGAAAAAGAGGGCTAACTGTAGTTTCGACTCTATTAAATTTTGATAATTTTATAATTTTCCCGACTTGAATTGAGTCATAATAATGACTCTCTATACTGACAAGGATTCTAAAGTGAACTTGTTAGCTGAAAATAAAGAGATGATAAGATAATGAGATTAGGTTATTAAATAGAAGATAGCGTAAGTTAGTAATGACACTGCCTACTTTCGCATTAATTCTACTTTCCACCCATTTCCATCATATCCTGGATTCCATTGTAATGAAATAGACTGAAATTGGCATTCTAATTATGAGAAGTTTGCAGAGTATATGACCTCAAAACTAACTAGCACATACGCACTTCAGAGAAAATTGATTTGTTTCTAGATTTGTGTGATTTGATAGATATAAAGTGAAATAAACAAAAAATTCCTGCTCCAATATATATATATGTGTGTATTTCTGTTCGTCAACTTTTTGAAGGCCATAGATAGGCCTAAA
>NW_013666843.1:203533-212278 GCF_000517525.1 Limulus polyphemus | reverse complement strand
ACTGGCGGTTAGGGCACTCCATTCACAATCTGCAGTTCATTAGGTCAAATCCGGTCATCAAAAACATTCACCCTTTCAGTCATTTGAGTATTATTATATGATGGTCAATCCCACTTTTCTTTGTAAAGAGTAGCCCAAAAGTTGACAGTGGGTAGTGTTGACTAACTGTCATCCATCCATCCAATCTATCAGTTCTAATTTTGGGATGGCAAGCACGGATAGTCGTTATAGCTTTATGAGAAATTCCCCCAAAAAAATAACTCCTTTAGTAAATAGATATTGGTTACAGCTATATTCTTTTTACAATATTATTTTAATGTTTGTTTGTAAACATGATACTAACATTTGGAGATCTAATCACATTTCATGTGTCTTTTATTGAAAACTACATTTCATAAAACCAAATTGGATATTCTAGAACTTTGATCTGTGGGCTGTCAATGACCTATACCTAGAACAATAAGCTTATATGCTCAAAAGTCTAATGAAATTGTGGATTTGACTGGTACTTAAGTATTATATTACATAAGTCTCAGATTCATTTTGGTGGTCTGATGAATTCTTTTGTCTGTTGTTTGCATCTGAATGAATAACATTAGATCAACAAAATTCAAACTTTACACATTGCATTAAATTTTGATGGTCTAGAAAGAGATACATTGCTAATCAGAAGTTTAAGATGTTGGTTATTTTTATATAAAAATGTTAAAAATTAATTTTTATAGTCTTTCCTAGCTGGTACTATGCTGTTTTTATAGTTAAATAAAACTGATTTTAACTGGAAACACACGAGTTCCCCATATTTATAGTTTTACTTCAGAATGATTTATTCTGATATATTTATGGAAACACATGTTTTAAGTCCATATAATGTATCATTGTGTGTGTGTGTGTGTAGGTGAAATAGTAATGTGATTTGGAATGTTTTTAAACAAGAATATTAAGTAGCAAATTTTGTCAAAATATAGATATTTTAACCTGTTATGAGTCAAGAATATTAACTTGTAGGTTTGTCTGAATAATTAGTACGAATGTTCAAGTAAAATAAATACTAAAAACTTGATGTTAAAATAAATAAATGACAGTGTTGTTGTAAGTCCTTACCATAATTCTGATGTGTTGCTACATGAATAAAATTGATAAATATTACACTTAATCCAATTTACACTGTAGCACTGTTGTCAAGCAGTATGCTAATACAAATAGTTTTTAAACCACTAATATGTCTGTACTATCCCAGCCAAGTTGAAGAGCCCAGGTATTGGGCAAAAGGCCTCATTGGCAGTGGATAAAGCAGATGTGATGTGGTTAACATGTTTTTATACTTTCTCCATTACATTCACTCAGAAATTCGTATTAGTAATAATGGAATTACTATTAGTGTAAGTAGCAGTTAACTTAATATTATGATACAATATTTCGAATAAAAGCTGAAATATATTTTGGTCGTATGTGTAGAAAATAAAGCAATCGGAAATTGAAAATCCTCTTCTTCCTACGTAGGTGGTGATCTCACTGGTTAATATCTTTGGGAAACGGCCAAGATCATACTCGTAAACATTTGAAGTTGGGCCAGTACTCTTACTAAATTTGGCTTCATAGATACGGCTGGTTATCTTTAATTTGGTCTATGACCAACTGTTATTTATCGTGTCATTAAAATATATCGTAGCCAAAGCAGTCTAGCATCTTTTTTTTTTTTACTCAAGAGATTCAGAAGATAACTGGAGATCTGACTATTTTGAAGGTCTTTCAAAAGTTTGTATTTCATTCTCAGCACTTAATGTTAGATATTCATTAAAAGCAACTGGGTGTTCCGAATCTACTTAAGTGGTATGTTTACGTTAGTGGTGCACACACATACTGTAACAGTCAGTCACAACAAGTCTGCTGTGCTGCTCTTGGTGAAGGTTATGACATCGTGGAAGTGAGCATCTTAATAATTACAAGGCATCCTAACATTACATTATGGAAGTGAGCACCTTAATAATTACAAAGCTTCCTAACATTACATATTACATTATGGAAGTGAACCCCTTAATAATTACAAGGCTTCCTAACAATACATATTACGTTATGGAAGTGAACATCTTAATACTGCACATGATGTTATGCAGTTAAACATCCTAATAATTACAAAGTTTCTTAACACTATTTCAGACTTTTGTTGGATTGAAGAAACTGATTCTCGGATATCATTATTTTTGTTTCAACTTTGAAATAAATTAGAACTTTAAATTGAATTAATCCATTCATGTTGTCAGTGATTTCCCTAATTATGCAATAGAAATGTAAAGCCTCATTGTGAACTGTCTTAGATTCTGCTAATTTTATGGCTTTGTTGTGTTTTGTGACAGAATGACTCCATCAACAGCTTTCTCTTGAGTGCACCATTGATGATGCACACTGAGTTAAATAATAATAATCCAATGATTTTGATATTTAATATTTTTTCGTTGTCTCAAAGTACTTTTATGTTTTTTAGAAGAATTATGAATATTTCACAATTTTACGATCGTAAAAAGGGGACATCGGATAAAATAATCCCTACTGTGGATGATAATAGTTGAAGGATTGTGATGGGAAGCCTACAATGTGCTTGGATGGTTTCAGTGACAAACATAAATGAAAATTCGAATGAATTAAATATTCATTGTTTATCTTTTTCTGTGGCTTTTACATAATGATTTTTTAACAAGTTCATGACATCGTGCGCCACTGGTGGTACATTTGTATGTTTTCTGTTGGACATCGTGTGCCACCCGCGGTACATAGGCACCCATAAGATATAACTGCACCTCATATCTCCAAAGTCGTATATAAAAGTATATATTCCATTTGGACGGCTATAATGAAGCCACGTACCACTGGTGGAGTACGAATGCCATGTTGAAAAGACAACTGAAATAAAACAAATCTACACGATTAATTCACTTTTTATTTTAAAATTACATCTAAAGATTGGCATTAAATTTTTCATTGCGAGATGAAGCAAAAAATAGATTTCTTTCATAAATAAAAAACTTATGAAAACTGTAATATAATAAGGATAGAAATGGAAAGAAAGTAGAGCACAAAACTTTTTTAGAAACATTGTTTTTTAGAAAGTCTTTTATGAAAATTGAAAAAAAAGAGGTGTATATATTTTATAATCACTATCTTATAGTTAACAGTTATGCCTAGTTTTCACATGTCAGTTTCTTGTTGAACCAAACCTTTTCAGTTTGTTTGATCATTCAACCATAAAGATATGAAGTACTAGTTTCAGCAAACTTTATAAACTGTTTATACCATAAGTTAGAATCAGTAGTCATTCATTATCTACTCTGTGCTTTGCATTTCTTAAATTTCATGTCCTGAAACATTTAAAATTATTTTTTATATAAGGTACAGGACTATTTCATTAAATCGTAAAGTCTTGCTCACTGTTAATTAATCTGAAATATACAGTTGACCTCACAGGTGACAAAAACATTGAAATAAAAGAATAAGTTAAACAAACACTATTCTAGATATGAATTATTTAACCTATTAATTACTCTACCAAGGTTTATTTTATAAATTAAAAATTATTAATCAATTAAAAATACTTGTACGATACTACTAATAGTTTCACTATAATTATATTACATTTATTGTTATTTGTGTTGAAATAAGTCTTTTAAACTTTCATAGGTCTCCCAATGATGCCAATTCAGCATATAAACATCCAACTGGAACTGCCAGTCCATCAGCAGTGGTAACAAGTGGCTATCAGTACATTGAGGATTTAAACAGAAATTGTTTACCACATAGTACAGTAGCACAGGTACCTGTGTCGCTGTATCCTGCATTACATGTGTATAGAGAACCCTACCTCGTAAGTTCATTACTTTTCAGATTAACTGTTTAACAAACTTATCTGCCAAGTGTGTATTATCATATTTGCTTATAACAAACTCTTGCTCATAAGTTCTTATCATTGGAACTGTTTATAATAATATATATAAAAAAATAATAAAAATACGAAACCCTCTCTCATGATCTCGTATTATTATACTGGTTTGTAACAAAAAAAAAACCTAATCTCATGAGCTTCTTTCATTACACTTGTTACAATAAAGATGATTTGTTGTGTGTGTGTGTGTTAGAATCCATAACCCAGAGTCGGCTGGCTCGATAACTGTCAATTTATTTGTACGGTAAATGGAAACTGCCATTGTCAGAGAGTGTATGTGGGCTATTTTGTTTAAGGAATTTTGCCTCAGAATGTGGATTAAAAAAATGCCCCTGAAATAGGCCACATTTCCACTTTTTTTAAAAGACTTTTGGCTTCCATCACCCACAGTTGGCTGCCTCGATTACTGTAATTTTTTGTCTCATAACTGGAAATTGTCCAACAGTGTACTTGGGGTATTTTCTTTTTTAGGGCTTTTGTCCTAAAGTGGGTGAAAAAAGCCCCTGAAATGGGGTACATTTCCACATTTTGTTGTAGGTGTTTTGGCTTGCATTGCTGCTGACTTGATTATTATAATTTTTTGTATGGTAACTCTAGAATGATGCACATGGGCTATTTTGTTTTAGGATATTTGTCTCAGAAAGGGGAAAGGGAAATAAAAAAGACCCTGATATAACCCACATTTCTATTTTTTTTATAGACTTCTGGCTTCCATCACCCACTCTGACAAAATACGTGGGCTGTTTCTTCAAATTTTCTTCTGAGAAGGGGGATAAAAAACACCTAAAAATTGGGTACACTTCCACTTTTATAGACTTTTGGCTTTGCATTTAAAGCTACAAGTACTTAATCAGTTAAACGAGTCAGTGAGTACCTGCCACAAAGCAGGATATGCAATTAACACCTAATGAAGTGATTAGGGATTTATTAACAAAAGAAAGAAAGGGAACATTATCTACAGTTTTTGCTTTCTTACTGGTTACTCTCAGCTAGCGTTTATGAAAAAATAAAGCCTCTCTATGAGCTCATATCATTATACTTGTTTATAGTATATATGTGTGTATATATATATATATATATATAATAAAAAACCTGTTTATGGCATTATAGGTATTAGTGATACCTAAAACATTGCTTTAATTGTCATTTTAACAAATTTTATGATTCGGGGTTTCACATTACTGATAACCAAGGACAAATAGGAAATGAATTTATACTGTGCCGACATGACATCTAGTCCAGTTGGGCTAGTGGCTGAATATATATGAACTCACATTATGACTTACTTTTTGACATTAAGTTTTCTCAATGTTTATGCCTGAATGTAAGAAAATAAATAGTTTTGTAGCCAACCATGAAATAACTTTCTTTCTATGCTTGGTTTGTTATTTCATAAATTCTACAATTGTGGTATTGTATCAGCACAAAACATCCTTGGATATATGTACATTGAACTTAGTTGAATGGACGGCAACTGACTGTTGTAGAAACACAAGTGTAGAGGACGATGTTTTGAAAGCCTTCCACCTTTCGTCTTCAGGTCATGAACGTCATCCTCTACAACAGGCAGTTGCTGTCCATTCAGCTAAGTTTCAACTTTGTTTTATTTTCCATTGTGATCATTATACATTGAATTGTTTTTAAAGATTGGTCAGTTACATTTACCCATTACCTTTTAAAACGTTTATGCATTGCATGAGTATGACTTGTACCATATAGATGAAACTTACAATAAGGATTGACTATTGTTTTAATTACCAATTTGTTGTAACTTTGTTTTTTAGCGACTTCCACCAGAACAATAAAATAGACTTGAATTTCACAATATTTGCAAATTAATATCTGAAAATAAACATACGAGAACCGGTTCACGTGTTTTGTGTGTATATTGTTTTATTAGCAAAAACTTCTGTGTCACTAGCCCTAAACTAGTGACCTATTATAGCCACTAGACCATGACTTAAAAAGTTAATGTAGAGTCCTGCATTTGTATGTAGCTTTGAGTCTGAAGGTTAATCCATGCGTAACTTAGAGCATCATTCTTTTTTAAGGACTGTTTTGTGTACATACATATTTCAGAGTACAAAATGCATTACTTTATTTTTTTTCACAATATCTTTTTTGTATAATACGTCTTCCCTATAGCATTAAGATTCTTAATGATAAACCTGACTATTTGATCAAGTTTTACATCAAATAAACATATAATATAACATAGATTTTGTATACTTTTTATTCTTCTGAGGATTATTAGCAAAGATGTTAATGAGTTTTGTCATCTTTATATTTTACAGAATGAAAGATCTAATGTTCCTATCGACCAACATGTACATAATGTTCGTCGTAGACCCACCCTTCTTCCTCCAGCAGAACCTCCCTCAGCAATAGAGAGGTTGCAGGCACAGAGGTCAGTAGAAGAGATATTGTTTAAGAAGACTAATCTTTATTGGTTTTTCTGTAAATGCATGTTACATAAAAAAATAAGACAAATTTAAAATGATAGTTAAAGAGCCATATTTTTACAAGCTTATGCAAAAAAAAATAATTTGTTTATATATAAAAAAAATGCTTTAAGTTAATCCACAGGGCAAGCTGACTGAACTTGTAATAAGAGAAGTATTTAACATTTTGACACATAGCTTTCAACATAACAAAAAATTGCAACCTTAATAGTTTGGTATGCCTTATGTGGGGAAGCTTGTTGTAATACCACCTATACTAATGGGTCATGGTTTTCCAGCTTAGGCATCTATATTTAAATAAATAGCAAATATAAATGTTATGTGAAGTAAGACTTGAAATGTTGTTGTTGTTTTTTTATCCTAGCCTTCCAGTTAATCTCTGGTATTACACAAAAGACTTGCATCAACTGGTCAGCAACATACATCTGTGTATTTTACATTTGTTCTTACTCTAAACCTGTATTGGGCCTGAAAAGAATGAAGAGATTTAAAGTTTTATTAGTTGTTTATTTATGTAAATAACATACAAATTGCTTAGGTCAATACATAACAATACTGGACCAGTATGACCCCAGTAACCAAAGTGTATAACAGCTCTTCAGTTATGCCATTATTAACATGGAATTGGTTGGAGTGCTATTTATACCAACAATTTTACGAAACATAAATACTTACAGTATAGAAAACAAAAACTTGAAAACCATAATCCATTAGAAGCAGTGCCCAGTGTGCCAGATTGTGGAACCAAAAACAAAATCACATTTAGGAGCTGTAGATGCGTTATAAAAATAAAGGTCAAAACTATGTGGTCAGAAAAGAGAAGCCTAAGAGTTTGCAGTAGGTGGTTTTGACAGACTGTCTCCTCTTTAGTTTGTCAACTGTGTGTATTCAAAGTTACTGATATTTATATCGCATTAGAATAGCAGGTCAGTAACTGTGGCTGGACTTTACTAGAAAACAGTTATGTTCCTTAACCAGGTAACATAAATGCGAACTACTGAACTTGCTGATTATATGTTAGGAATTGTCCAATACAACTTAGTCACAATCAGATGAAAATGAAAACTGTAACAAAAATGTGCTGAAGACAAGTAACCAACAGTTTTTTAAAAACATCTCACCTTTTTTTAATTTTTTTTAGATTATTTGAACTAGTTAGAAACAGGCTTATAAGTATGTCTGTTTTTTTTTCATCTTTTACTCAACGAACTGAATCTATGTTTATATATAGGATATGAAGAATATATAACAATAACATAGGCCTGCGATGGTTTTATTGTTTTGAAATTTTTACATGTTCTAGAATAATTCCTGTACGCTGAATCCAAAAATGTTATTCATTTTTCTCCATCACTTACAGATTTTTCACGAAACGTTATAATGCAATACATAAAAGAAAGACCACAACATGTAGGTTTGAGACTACGAGATGTATATTTTACAAAAAAAATTGGGATAAATGCAGATGCATATTCATTTGACATCAATGTTCTTCCATTTTCTTCAGTTTATTTGTATTTTTGTTAAGAAATATAATAATAAAAAATGTTCATTGTGGTAAACGAAATAATAATTTGATCTAAATAAGAGTATTTTTTTCTTCCCGATTTGTAAAAAAAGATCCTTGCATGATATAAAAAATGACTATTATTTTCGAAATCTACGTAACTGAATTATGGAAAATTCATTATTAAAACCACAACAACTTTTATGAAGTTTAAATTCTCAGGCCTGTGTAATGTTACTAATTTAATCTCCTAAATTATTCAGCAAGTAAGCTGATTAAGATATCAAAAATAAATGTGAAGTTCAATCTATCGTTCAGTTTGCCAGCTGTCACTGAGTTATAACAGTTTTGGGGTACACCACCCCCCAACTGCAATCCTGGAAAAGGTTCATATAAAAAAACAAGACTTGGCCTCTAATACTATTGTATGCCTAGCATTTTTATTTGTCTTTCACTGCTGATGAGGGGTGATATACCCCCAAAACGTGTATAACTCGTTGACAAGAGGTAATCGAATGATAGATTGGGCTTCCAATTTATTTTCTAATTATAAATATATCTGGATAAAAATTTTGATTAATGTTCTGTATGGTAAAAAAAAGTAAGAATAACTTGATGCAAATAGAAAGTAAACAATTTTGTTGTTTGTCATGCTTGTAGACATGAAATAAATCTTGTACTGTCTTTTATGCTTCAGAATGAGAACATAAAACATTGATTTTGAAATTCGATGACGAGGAACGAACTTTGAGACTAATAATGGTTGGAGACGGCTTGAATGGGTAATGAAGAAAAAACTTTAATATAAGTTTAACATAACAGCAGATGTACAATGTTTC
>NW_013666843.1:179092-202533 GCF_000517525.1 Limulus polyphemus | reverse complement strand
GTAGTTAGTTACGTTACGTTAGTTAGTTATATATACTATACGTAGTAACGTATATACTACACATATATATATATATATATATATATATATATATATATATAGTATAGATATATATCTGTGTCAGTGTAAACTACTTGTACCTGATGATGACAAAACCTTGTCGAAACGTTGTACATCTGCTGTTATGTTAAACTTATATTAAAGTTTTTCTTCATTACCCATTCAAGCCATCTCCAACCATTATAAAACATTGATGTTTTATTTTGTTTTTTGTCTATTCTTATAAATTGTATCTGTAGATTGTATGATAATAAAACTTTATCATATTGGAACTTGTTTAATTATTGCATTTCTCATAATTGTATCCAGCCATCTAGTGACCAAGTTTAGGATTAACCTTTTTTTTTTTGTCTGTTGTATTGGAGGATATCAAATTATAATGTTGTTAATAACTTTTATTTCAATTTAAAGTAGAAGAATTTTATATAAAATTATTTGATGGATATGTCATATGCCATGATCTGGTGTTATATTAAATGGTCAAGACATTTTACCATAACTGACCTTTGATAATATCGTGGAAAGTAGTGAAACTTGGGATGCTCTGGTTTGTAAAGAACCTGCATTTGTGCCATTGAGTTGTTTCATTTATTTATTTGCTAATGATCAGGTTTCTATATCTAAAACTGGAATTACCTGACAGATGCAGTATTGTTAAAAACATTTTTAGGGTGCTATTACATCAGATAATTCATTGTAAATATTAGATGAGGTTAGTTTTTTTTTGTTAGATTGTTAGATAAAGACGTTTTATTTCAATTTAAAAGCAACTTAAATTTTTGAAATTCTTACTAATTGAATATAATTTTCATCAATTTTTATCTGATGCTGACTCAATCACCCAATTATATGTATGTATGCTGTTGATTTAACTAATGTTTTTGGCGGTGTTTATATGTATGTATGTGAGTATATATCACGTAGGTTCTCTGCTATGCATTCGATAATGGAAGCCATGCAGAGCCTGTAATGAATGTAACCTTGAAATGGATGCCACAGCTCACAATGTTTATCATTATGTCTTATTTATTTTAGTGGATGGTATTCCTTATTGCACAAAGTAATCCAGTCTCTGAATAGACGAATGTAGTTTTAACATTTCACTAAAAGAAATAAAATTTTTCAGATCTTTTGGGTATTAGTTGATGATCATTTTAGGAATACTTTTTATAGCAATATTATAATAGATTTTAATTTAAACTTGCAACGAGTATTTTTGTTCCATAAACAAATTCACCTCCTGTAGTTTTAATAAAATAGTTTGGATTTAAAAAAAAAATCAACAACACTATTAAGAAGTTAATGGCTTATTTACTTCTCAACTTGATATGGTAATAAATTTACGACATCTAAGTATTATCAGTGACTTTTTAACACTTGTTTTTTAATTTTAAACATTCAAATACGTGTGCTGTTTAATTTCTGGCAGTGATGTAATTTCAACAGATGCAAACTTTATATTCAGGTACTTTGTTCTGAACAAAATATACGTAGTGTACAAAAACAACTGTGAAATAGTTCACTATAATTCCCGTGCTTCAAAAAATTAATTTTGAATATGAAAGTTCTATACATGTATAATTTACACTTCTCAGAGTTTAAGTAATCGTAAACCTTTAGGTATATCTATATTGTACATCTTCCTAAAGTATTTATTTAAAAAAAAAAGTTTCCGCATTTAATGAAAACTCTTGTATTTGGAGAATAGTATGTATATTCATATTTGGTCTCAAGCTCACTAACAGTTCTTCAAGGATTGTAGAAGACAACCATATATTGTGATTTTAGTTACTGTCATATTAGAGATGCATTTAAAAAAAGTTTTTTAGCCAGTTTTTGGGCTATGAGGAACCATTAAGCTAAAAGATTAACACTATAATTTCCAATGTGAATCATATAGACCCCTGTCAGCTTTTTATATGATTTGTTTTTCAAAATTAACTGTGTACCATAATTTCTCATGGGTCTATAATAACCTATTACAGTATGTTTAAAACCTGATTGCTACAAATGGTAGCATTCTGCTGTTAAGTGTAAATTAATAAAATGTTAGTTTGTTTTTTTCTTTTAGAAGTAAACTTTTGTTTTGATTAGAAGTAGTGAAAATAGCTATTATGTACTGTGAGTGTTATTTAAATCGATATAATCTTCCTTTATTAGAGCCCAACGAGAAGCTCATAGGTATCAATATGAGAGAGAAATGGCTGCCTCCATGCCATCTGGATTTGTACCTCCTGGGAATTTGCTGGCTGGTTCAAATATTGGTCCATCTGGAGTTGACTTTGACCACTCTGTTGTTAGTAAGAGGCCACGGTTAGCAGTGGAAATAAAACATCCTTTTCATCAGCCCCTCATCATTGACACTTTGGGTGCTATGGAAGTGAAAAAGGTATTTATTTATAAAAATTTGGTTGTTTATTGTATCAAAGAGGAAAAAACGTAACTGAAAATGTAGTTCATAAAATTAGTTTGTCACAACTGGTATCTTTTCATTTCTACTCTAACTGTTTTACTAATTAATCGCTAGCGTAGTTACTTTATGTAACAATGATGCATTGAAAACAATAAAAAAGTAAATTACTCTTTGTTTGAATATGATAGAATGAGTTCAAAAAATGAAAAACGAGTTTTTGTTTCTGTAGCTTTCAACAAATTTACTTTATGTTCTTGTGTTACAAGTAAAGATGCATGACCATTGGGTTTTTCATTAATGTTTGTGTGAGGGTTTTGATTTTGGAGCAAAATGGCTGCTTGTACGTGTTACCTCCGTGTACATTGATTTTTACTAGCCAAGCATGTCCTCGCTTTGCTTAACCAAAATATACTTCCCCCCCCCCCCACCCCTCTTCTCAGCAGCTGTGGACTGTACCAGCAGGTGGAGCACGTGTGTAGGTAACCTTCATACACCATGAGAAAGGAAAGATAAAAAATATATAAAACAATGGCATGTGGTTTGGCAGGTTAGTGTGAACTAGTCTTGACAGTTCTGTTTACTCAAGTGAGACCAGTTTGTTGTTAGGAGGGGAGGATAGCCTGGGGGGGTGCTTGATTAGCAGGCAAGATGAGAACCACTAGAAAAACTTGTTACACAAGTCTGTGACCCAGATATGAACTTGTCTACCCTTAACAATGGCATCCCTTATTGGGGAAAGTACTTGTATGTGTTTATTGACCTTTTTAGTTGTTGTCCTCTGTCTGACCCCTCTATCAACCAGGAAAGACTGAATGTTCCTTATGTAACCCTCTTGTTTAAAAGTTGACCTCAAAGAGGTGAACAAGGCCCGACAAAATTAACTTTTGTCTTTTTCTAAGTTCAAATCATTCTTAACTTGTTTAATAAAACCATGCCAAAGTAATTTTAAGGAACAGACTGTTTTATAAATCTAATATAACTCTTTTTAAAGTTACTCTAAAGCCTTGAATTGTTTGGCAAACAGTATATAATATTTATAAAGAAATGAATACCTTACATAAAGATTAGATATATCAGTGTTTGTGATTTTGACTGCAAAACAAAGTGTCATTTGTCAAAAGCTGATTTATAATATTTAGTGAAAAAGTGTTTTCACGACGGTACATCTCTTACAATATTTTGGAGTCAGCCAATCATAGGTTCTGAAATATCTGGTGTGTTGGAAGTTGTTATAATAAAAACTTGTACTAATGGTTAAACATGGAGATCATGCTTAATTTCTGTTACGTTAAAGAACAAAACAGTTCATTGATTGTCAAAAGATTACTAAATTCTCAGTGGAATATATTTTTTTTAGAGTCACTTAGAAGCATAATGGAAAAACATGACACTTTTTTTTATATCAAAATTACAAATGTATTATTGTGTATAATACAGCACTTTCTAAGGTAAATCAAATATGTTCAGTTGTATTCTTTTTAATCACATGCAGACCTTAGTGTATATAAAATAATTTGTTTTTACATTTTAATAAGTGTGATTACGTTATGCAATTTTATTTATATACTTTTTAGTATTTTGAAATATGCATTGTCTCTTAAGAAGAAACTATATACTAGTGTGACCCTTTCAGGAACAGATATACAACCCTCAGGTTGAAGCTATATCCCCAACATTACCAGGGGAAGATTCTAGGATTAGTCTCTCTCCTCAAAGGACATCGAAGGATGAACTTCTTCAGTCCATTAACAAGATTGATAGAGAAATAGCCCAGGTAGAGCATCAAGTGACCAATCTGAGAAAAAAACAGGTAACTTGATGATTTTATATTTGGTCGAAACCTGGCTCTAATATCGTTTGTTTCAAGAATTTCTATTTATTCATGCCTTTGCCACTACTTAGAAGCTCAGAAGTAAACATTTTGTGAATTTTACAAAAGCAAATTCCAAACTATGATGTTTAATTTTAATATGTAAAAATAAAAGGAAAATTTTTTTTTCTTTTAACATGACCTAACCAACGTAGGAGACAGATCAAGTAATGGTTTAAATGTTTACTTTAGTCACAAGCACAGAATGACCAAAGTTTTTTTTTTTTACATTTTATTATCGTGTTGATCAAAAGTTATTAACTTGTGCTAGCTGTAGCATTTGTAGGTTCGCTTCTCACATTATCTGATAATAACTTGAGAAAATGATTGACGGATTGGGGGGGGGGTATAATGTGACAATCCCACTATTTGGTGGTAAAAGAGTTGACTGTGGGTGATGTTGACTAGCTGTCTTCCTTCTTGTCCATCATTACGAAATTAAGGATGGCTAGCGCAGATAGCACGTGTAGCTTTGCGTAAAATTCGAAAAAGTTGACAAATCAAACACTCGGATATATATTATAGTAATAAACAGACAAATCAGATGTCATTGTATATTTTAAAATCTATGAACTTGATGATCTAAATTCAAAAACTTTTCTGATTTATTGAAACATTATACTTAACTGGTTTGTCTTGGTTTACAGTATGGATTTATTTGTTTTTTATGTAGATCAACTTGTTATTTTTGTTTTACAAAAACTTTAACTACAAATTTCTTATAGCAAGAAAAATCCAAACAAAAGTAATGTATAAATGTAGAAGTGTCTCTATAAAGAAAATGGATCTTATGAAAGTGCAATCTTATAATTAGCTTGTTTTTGAACCTCGTACAGTATTTTTACACTTCAACCTAACATTCATGTCCAGGCTAAGAGTTCAGTGCCAATTGTAGTCTCCATCTTGAATAGTTAACTCTAATAAAATAAAATGATGATCAATATTAAATCTTGTTCTGTTTTCATTTTATCTTTTATGTATACTTGGGTGGGGAATGAAAAGTTAAACTGTTTACTTCCAAAACCAGTAAATTCCTGTTTGCAATTAAAACCTGTTGATTGAATCGGTGGGAAGGATCTGTTAATTTTGTGTCTCTTTTAGCATACATATTCAACTAGGATTCTAAAGGTCAACTGTGTTGTGAAAGTATGTAACTTAAAACAAAGTTATATTTTGGAAAAAAGAGATTGAAAGTAATGTAAACATGCTATATAAATCAATAACATTTTAACCTTTGCATTGTTAGAACGTGTTTCAGTTCTAATAACATTTTAACCTTTGCATTGTTAGAACGTGTTTCAGTTCTAATAACATTTTAACCTTTGCATAGTTAGAATGTGCTTCAGTTCTGATAACATTTTAACCTTAGCATTGTTAGAATGTGCTTCAGTTCTGATAATATTTTAACCTTAGCATTGTTAGAATGTGCTTCAGTTCTGATAATATTTTAACCTTAGCATAGTTAGAATGTGCTTCAGTTCTGATAACATTTTAACCTTAGCATTGTTAGAATGTGCTTCAGTTCTGATAACATTTTAACCTTAGCATTGTTAGAATGTGCTTCAGTTCTGATAATATTTTAACCTTAGCATTGTTAGAATGTGCTTCAGTTCTGATAATATTTTAACCTTAGCATTGTTAGAAGGTGCTTCGGTTCTAAGATGATATCTGTTATTACTATTGTTCATTAACAAGTTTGTACAATCAATATTGAGGTAATTTCATTTGTTTACCAACCAGTTTGAAACATTATTTTAAAAAGTAGGATAATTTCAGGAACATGAGCTTCTTAGGAAAGAAAATTATGTTCTTAAAATAAGCCTCTTTCAGTTTAACTAAATGTGCATGGGTTTGGTCCATTAGACCAACCCTGGATTGGAGAACGAATACTGACTATAATTCTGAATTTTCAAAGTGTATCTACACAAAATGTCACAAGCTTTTAGTAAATTGTACAAGTCTGTCGTACACAGTCAGATGAGTTGCAAAGGTGTTTGTACTCAAGATACGTCTGTGAATTGACAAGTCAGAGTTCAAGGTGATTTTCCTGTGAAGAATATAAGTACTTTTGTTTATTGTATAGTTTGCATAACTTGTAGAACTTCTGAAATGCATATCTACAGTTTTTTCAGTATCCCTGTACACTGTATCTGGTATTTACTCTCCTTTACAAGTAATTGTTGCTAAATTAGCAGTGTAGCGTAAAACCAGTAGTTGACATCGACAACATAATACCATGTTGAATGACACACTGTAAAAGGTCATGGCTTGTGCACTTTGATCCCTATCCCCGTGCATAGGGTTAAGAAGATTTTCTCCAAATTAGTTTAGAAAGTTTGTCATCGGAAATTCACCACAAGCACATGGTGTTATTTGTTAACTTGATATAGCTGAAAGTATTTTGAAAATAAAATTCTTGTACTTTTTACAATTACATCAGTGCAAGTTCATTAAAAAAAATACTAACATTGCCAGATTAAGAGTTAATTTTCCCAAATTAAAACTGTTGTTTGTTTTTCTAAATCAACAACCCCCCCCCCCAAAAAAAGTATTCAGAATTGGATGGTTCTTTATACCAGCTACTTAAAAAGTACAAAGTCAAGCACCAAGCTGTTATCAATATTATCAGTGTTAAAAGATAGAATCTTTTGTACTGTTTTTAACTAATAAGTTTTTTTTGTCATGATGTATTGCTACTAGTCTAGTAACAAAAGCAACAATCTGATGCTACTCCTAACACGCTGGCTGAAAAGTGACTGACTTAAATGAATTACAGTGTTTGGTTTGCAGTGTCTTAATTGGGTGTTATATCTATCTCCTATACTTTCATATATTAGCTTGAAATTTTCTACACTATAATCTGTAAGGAAAGTGTTAAGATGAAAGTTTTCTGTCTTGACCAGCTTGAGTTAGAAGCAGAAGCAAGCCAGCCCTCTGATACAAGGAAGAAACCGCAAGAAGCATTGGTCTCGGAATCTAAGCAGCTCAGCATAGCTCAGTTAATTTATTCAGATAACAGAGTAAGTTCTTTGACTTGTTTAGATTTGCTCCAAATGAAATGGATGTTTTTTTGTGTTTTTTTATGAAGTTATTGAAGATTTTTTGATCAAAGTGTTTATCACAGCCTGCTGTGTGAATGTAGTGTCTTGTTGTGAAGGTGGATCTTTTCTTATAAAATGATTGGTAGTGAATACTGAATAAATTTTATATAAAAATATTTTGTTTTTAGCTTGGCAGCAATGAGAAAGTTGTGTTACTTGACTTTGAGTTAACATTTTAGAATACTTTTATTGTTCTTTTTCTGAGACAGTTGAAACTTAAGTAAAGTTGGACTTGCCCGCAGTTAAATTTGGAGATGTTGTAAGTCACTTATTGCGAGTTGTTGTTAAATGTATATATAAACATACTTTAACAGTCCCATAACATCATTTGTTGTATTTGTTTTAATTAATACACAATTATTATATACAATAAAACAGAAAATCAAAAGCTGAGTTTCTGTTAAAGAAAATTCAGAAATTATCCATATTACAATCAAATATGAGTTGTTGTCCTAGTGAATTGTACACTGTTGAACTTTTTAAATTACTTTTTCTTGATGGTGGTTATGAAAGGTTTAATAAAACATATTACTTTGAAATGTATATTCCTTAAATATGAATATTGGTGCTACAATAGCATGTGGTCCACAAAGATATTTACACTATAGCATGCGGTCTACACAGATACTATCCTCATCACCGTTTTAATGATTGCTAAATAGTTTATACCTATCCATGTTTTTGTTCAGCAAATATAATAATTTAATAAGTTGCGTGTTCCAAAAGAGTACCTTAAATTTAGGTTATAATTGTGCTGGTTTCAATTGTTGGAATTTATTTCATTCCGATTATATTTGCCCCCAAAATGTTATGTAATGGTATTTTGTATTTCATTAGTCTAAAAGTATTATTTATAATAACTAGCACCAATTGCAAATAAACAAAAGTTAAAACAGTAATGATTATAGTATCTGTGTAGACTGCACTATATAATAGCACCAGAATATTAATGTTAACAATATTAATAATAATAAAATACAACTCAAAATAACATTTTATATTCACATGTTATTCATTTTCTAGAAAAAAGCACAGAAAGCTCATGGTCTCTTGGAACATTTAGGACCCAGCATACACCTGGTAAGTGTCTGAAATTGTTTAGAACCTAGCATAAACCTAGTGAGTATCTGAGCATGTTTAGAACAGTTAGGACATAACATACACCTGGTAAGTATCTTAGCTTGTTTGGAACATTTAGGATTTAGTATACATCTTGTAAGTATCTCAGCTTGTTTAGAACATAGCATACACCTGGTAAGTATCTTAGCTTGTTTAGAACATAGCATACACCTGGTAAGTATCTCAGCTTGTTTAGGACCTTGTATACACCTGGTAAGTATCTCAGCTTGTTTAGAACATAGCATACACCTGGTAATTTTCTCAGCTTGTTTAGAACATAGCATACACCTGGTAATTTTCTCAGCTTGTTTAGAACATAGCATACACCTGGTAAGTATCTCAGCTTGTTTAGGACCTTGTATACACCTGGTAAGAATACAGATTGGACCTGGTTAGTTCTTTAGGATATAATATTACTTAATAGTTTAAAACAGACCATTTTACCTATTTATCTCTTATTAATCAAGAACCTTTGGAACAGTCAACTAAGTTTCAGTCTTGAAGTTTTGAACTTTTAATCTAATTTCGTATACTTCATTTTATCATTCTTCAATAAAATAAGATCTAGTATTATTTTCTTCTCATGTGTGTATATAGATTACAGAAAACAAACACATATGTGAGATTCAGTTGCCATGGTTGCATGCCTTTCCTGCAAATATGTCAATCTGATTCAGTAACAGATTGGTTGAAGAACTGTGTTTTTTACCAAGATACTGACAGTAAAAAAACATTAATTCTTATTCACATTTATTAAAATTTTTTTGCAATACAAAAAATTGGTATTTGAGCATTTCCATTTAATCTGTTAAAAATAAAAAATTGGTGATGATATTTTTCTTCTCTTAGCCTCTGTATAATCAGCCCTCGGACATTGCCGTGTATCATGAAAACAAAAGAAGGTAAGTGGTTATTTGTTTGGTTATTATATTAGAAATACTTTTAAGTAAAGCATGAATAACAATTTATGGAATAGAGCCTTATATCATTAACTTCTGTTGTATGTTCAATCATTTTAAATTTGTTTTTTAACCATCAATTGTTCAAAACCAGTTTATTGCCAAATGAGTGTTCTTAGGCCTAAATTGTTACCTATTTTCATTTATATATATCAGCCAGTTATATCTGTTTTATGTCCCACATGTTTTTGGTGAAGCTTATGCTTTATTGTTTTAGTTTGAAGCATTCTGTCAAAATAACTAGACAGAATGTGATCACTATTTTTGGAAGTTTTTTAGTCAGAAAAAATGATTCGATATAAAATTAAAAAAAAGGTTTTAAAATTTATTTTAACAATGATCAGAAATATAAAGTAAAAATCAGGGTAGAATAATGTTGATCAGTGAAGAGCCAGTTGTTTTCCTCCAATTCAAGTACAGATTTTACCACTGAACGCATGTGGGTTCATGTTATATGCACTTTGACCCTCAGCCATGCATATATATAGTGTTAATGCTGTAACGTTAAATTTTGAGTTATGATTAAATTAGTTTGGGATAGTTTAAAAATTAACTAAAGTTATGTATGCAGGCTGCTAGTTCTGACTTTGTGTGGAATTCTTATAAATCCTTAGATTTCAAGGAGGGTAATATTTGACGGATTTAATCCTGAAAACTGTGAATTTAAAAGAGTACCATTGTTAATTGTTTACTGGGTAAGATAATATTTTAAGTTTTGTCTTAGGAAAGAAGGAATATCTACTCTGGGTTATCGAGTTTCTTATTTTGTGGTTTGTCTAATTTTTCATCCTAGGTGATTTTTTTTTAGTATCACCAAAAATTGAAGTATATGATAACCATGGCTTGTTACAGTTTTTAATTAGAATCTAATGCTCCTGTAGATTTGACTTCTCAAACCTTTCAGAGACAACTGGTTGGACACTGTGAAACTGCCCTTTGACTAATATTATACAAAATTAATTTAGGTAGCACGTTTACCTGGCTTGGTGTACTTGGAGTATCGCTTTAATCTGTGAAAATATCTCGAGAAAAATTGGAAAATTAATGGGGGGGAAGCTAGGGATTCTTCTAATGTAAATGTTTTTGAAATCCAATAATGAATAAGTGGATTAAATTGAAGTTTAACTTTGTGTAAAAAAAAAACAGCACTTTACTGTATTTCACAAGATTGGGTCATGACCTTTTAGAGTGTTATATTCAAAATTTAATTAAACAACTTTATAATCAATGTATGTCAATAAACTTTGCATGAAAATATAACTTATAATTCAAATTTTTATATTATCTAAGTTTTAACTTCTTAATTTCAGGAAGAAATATTTCAAACAATCACAAAGTTCATTTTTCTGTGTCACGTAATGCATTTGAGATCCAATTTCTCACTTCAGAATTTTCATCCTTCTAAGAAAAGGCTGCTGCAGTTTACAGTCAATTAGAAACACAAATTAAGCATAATTACAAGTAATAACCTAAAATTTGTCAAACCAACCATTTCAACCCCTTCCCTCTCTAACTTTCTAGCTTGTTTGCTCATCAAATTTGCGCAGATGATGGATATATTTATAACCAACAAAAAGAACAGATTCTCCTCTAGTTAAATGTAACAAGTCTGCATGTTTAATAACACGTTTTTTAAACCTATTTGTAGCTTACTTAGAAAGCTGGATGAATTATAGTAGTTTTGGAACATTCTATTCAAGTTCCTGATATATTATTTGTTTTCTAAAATGCATATTTGAAAGTGACCTGAATTTGTTTTTTAACACTGAAATTTGTATGGAAAATGTCAATACTTTTAACTTGAGTAGAAACGGCTCGAGTACAATGAGTGCTAGCAATCTTCATTTATTGTTGTGCAAATATTTGTTTTAATATTGTATGTTTTAACAATTGTAGCTACTATTTTAAAACTGTAAACTTCTCAGCTTAGCCTAACGAACTTCAGTAAATTAATTGTTTAATATTACACCAGCTCAAGTGCTAGTGTGAAATATATCATTAGATCATGTGCTGTATATGTTAGCTCTCCACAAGAAACAGTTATGGACTCTCACTGTGATTTATTAACTTTGATGCAAGATTACTGCTCTAGAGTATAAAGTACAGCAATAAAACTATAAAATTAAATTAAAAGAGATGTGAAAATTTCTACAGTTTCAACTAACTGCAGTATTGTGAAGAAGAATAAAACGTTATTAATTTGCTTTCAGCTTTTTATTTCACTGTCCAGTGATTATTTCTCTACAGTTAATGTTAGGCTAGAGAAAACAAAAGATAAAATATATAATTTCACCCAAAGAAACTTTTGATGTTAGTTTAGGAAATTTTAGAGGTTATGCAAATGAAATATGAAAATCACCTTTTGTTTAGAATGGTTCAGTAAAGGTTTCAGAAATTCACAGACAAATCTTTGGTAGATATATTTTATTAAAAAATCTGTATTTTATGTACAACAGGCTTGTAATATTTACTAAAAATTTGCCAAATTCTGTGAAGATATATGTAATAAATTTAGAATTGTAGTATGTTTAGCTTCACAAATCCAAGGTTGGTCAAATCAACCAGTTTCATTCTTACAGGTTTAAACAAGAATGTGTTAATGAGTTAAGCACCTCAAAATGTTGACTAGTTTTAGGTACTGTGGTACTTAAGGTGAAATATGACATTTGAAAAAGGCTTAACTCTGTATTATACAGAATAAAAAATTGATATAATAATATTCATATTTAACCTTTTTTGGGGTTATCTCTAAGCTAGTATAAGGTCAACTGGATCTTTTTAAACAAAATTAAATTAAAATGTCGCCACCTACTGGTTATTGGGTTTAAAGATAGTTGCACCGAAAAAAGTTTAGCCTTTTGTATTTTTGTAAATTAGTAAGATATGAAAATATTGAGTAATCTCTAGTTATGTGTAGTTTACCACCTGAACTGTACAAAATTTATAGGGTGAGAAACTATTTAATTTTCTGGGTGAAAGTGACGGCATTTATCCTGAAATATTTGTATTTTATGTTTCTTTTCCTATTACATTGCTGAATCAAATTTTTCTGAGATATAATTTCAGTTGCAATTGTAAGTACACAATCAAAGACCCCTCCCCTGTGGCACAGCGGTATGTCTGCGGACTTACGACGCTAGAATCCTTGTTTCGATACCCGTGGCTGGCAGAGCACAGAGAGCCCATTGTTTAGCTTTGTGCTTAATTACAAACAACAACATAATCCCCTGTGGCACAGCGGTATGTCTGCGGACTTACAACGCTAGAATCCTTGTTTCGATACCCGTGGCGGGCAGAGCACAGATAGCCCATTGTGTAGCTTTGTGCTTAATTACAAACAACAACATAATCCCCTGTGGCACAGCGGTATGTCTGCGGACTTACAATGCTAGAATCCTTGTTTCGATACCCGTGGCGGGCAGAGCACAGAGAGCCCATTGTTTAGCTTTGTGCTTAATTACAAACAACAACATAATCAAATTATTTGTTCCAGAATTGCGTACAATGTAGATTATACAGTTTTAAAGTATTTCATAAACACCTCTGTAGAATATAATAATGAACTAACAGTAGCTAACTTTATGTTGTTTTCTATAGTTTTACATCATTGAAGAAGAAACTGTTGAATTATTTGATGAAAACCCAACAAGAAAGACAACTAAGGGTAAGATTAATCAAGAATCTGAAGTACACAGTTATTTTAAGTCATTACAAATGAATTTACACCATCTTATGTTAAATGTTATGGAAAATTCAATATGTCCTTACAAAGTTATAATGCTTATTATAATTCACTTTTCTTTTCCACTTATAATTTGGTCAGTTATCAGTTGAATATAAAATAAAAACACTTGTACTACATTTTTCCAACTGTTCTGATGTTTATTAATTTATATAGCATACTGTTTAGTTTTTTTTTTTTCAGTCTGGTGTTTTTTTCCAGGGTTATTTAAATTTTGGTGTCCTATCTTTGTCACTTGATATCTTATATCCATCCCTTTGTGGACCATTGATAGACTCTTGCTGTCTTCCTAGTTCTAGGGTTAGCAACCTAAATAACAAGAGCCGTATTTTTCAAATTTGGTAAAAACTCGACATATTGAGAGCTGCAATGCATGTAACCCCTTTTTTATAATTGGACAGTGAGAGGGTTAAAGAACTACAGATTGCTGACCCTCTTTTCCAATCTTATGTCTAGATGAATGTGCTATAAACTCTGAACTTTATCTTGAGATCACAATTCGTATCACATCTTTTATGGCAAGCTCAACCTTTTACAACTGTAACCTCTGCTTTCTCCTCTGTGGAGACTTTTTCTGGATCAGCCCAGAACCTTAGTTTTTTATCTATACACATCCTTATTATATCTTTATACTTAGTTTATCCATGGCCTATTGTTTAAGAAGTAAGATTTCCTCTCTGTCCACTACATGGATTACCAATTCACATAAACAGACTTCCTTAACTGAGTGTTTACTTCCTTATCCAGTTTTTCAGCGTATCTCCAGTCAGAACTGGAGATACCTCTTCAAATTGGGAACTTACAACTCTTAGTTTGTTGTCATGGGACTAAACAATTGTGTGTTTTGATCTGTTTGGTTTATATTTTCTCTCCGCCGTTTGGCTTTTTTGGGATCCAAACATCCAGAGGTATCTCTCTCTTTCTTCCAGTGTGAGTTTTCTAGCATATCTGAAATTAGCATTTTTATCATAAATTATAACTTCGAAAGATTTACCTAAAACTATGTAAATAAAAGGTATATGTCCTTTAAAGGCATTACTATGTGACGATGGATGACTGAAATTCTGTCAGTAGAGTGCACTAGACAAGTGATTATACCCATAATGCTGTGTGTTAGAATATATGCACAAAATTAAAGAATGCAAATAGATGACACTACCTATGAACAAAAGATTAATTTCTTGACAATTAAGAGATCTAGTTTAAGGTTTAAAAGAAGCAAGTATTTCTTTTGAGTTATATTTCACTGTTAAATGACATTTAGGGAGATAAGGAATTATTTATGTTTAGAGAGTGAGTAGAGAGAAATGTTTAACTACAACTAATGCGATGTTACAGAAATACCCGCCTTTAAGTTAGAAATGAGATATAAGTCCACTTTGAAAAATTTTAAGAACTAAAATTTTATAGTGAATATAGTTTATTACACTCATAATCCTTTACATATTTTTTACAAGATTGTGAGTGGAATTTTCGTTTTTTTTTATTTGTAGGATACTTATCTAACTGAGAATTACACCAAGCTCATGCAGGCATGGCTGAAAAAAATGGAAAAAAGAGAGAGCAGTGGTAATCGCAAGTAAGTGTAATAAGTTTTAAAGTATATTTTACTTTTGTAAAAGCATGAGATCGTGATACAGAACCCTGATAAGTTGTCACTCACGTTACAGAACTTGTGGAATAAAAAATGACAAGCGCTCTAAATTTCTGAAAGTCATGTTAACATTGAAATAAAGTGTGTATACTCTATAAAAATACATTTACTGGTTCAGAAGATACTGGTAAAAAAAACAAGATATTTGACAGCTATGGTGGGCAAAGCACATATAGCTCATTGTGTACCTTTGTGTTTAACAAAAATGAACAAACCTTCACGAATAGTTTCTTATAAAAAAAAAAAAAAAAAAAAAAAAATTTACATTTTGAGCAATCTTGTTTTATTTTTGGGGTTAGACATTTTTAAGTTTTAATTTTATATGAATTAATATTAAAAATAGAAATTTATTCAACCTTTTCAGCCCATTGTCCTGTTTTTTTGTTTTTCCAGGAGAGCAAATGATATCCTCAAGTTGTAAAATATTCTGTCTGATCTCTTCCCACACCACACCCAAATTGTCTGCGAAATAAAACTATCTGATGTGTTAAAATTTAAATTTTATTTTGCATTTGTTTTCATAAAGTAATAAAGAAAATCCAAACTCTAATTCTGATTTTCTTTCCTTCTAATGGTAATATTTATATCGGAATTAGAAATATTTAGGTTTTCTCTCAGTGCAGATGTAATATGTAAATATATGAAACAAAGCTGTAAATCTATGATCTTTGTACATTGTTTTTTTTTATTTAGTGCAAGTACTTTGATAACAGTGAATTTTTTAATTAAGTCATGTCAAAAAGTGCATAATTTTTATTATTATTATTATTATAACTTCTCCAAGGTTATAAAGCTAAGTCCTAACCAGTATACATATTTTTTTTTCAAACACGGACATTCATTAAGGGAAACAGTTCCTCAGTATGTCAAGAATTGAAAAAATCAAATGATTGTTGTTATTTCTAACAGAGTAAAAGAAACCAAACAGCGAGAGTTTTTTGAAAAGCAATTTCCTGAGTTAAGGAAACAACGTGAGGACAAAGAAAGGTTCTCTCGGGTCGGACAACGAGTAAGAAGCGAGGCTGAATTGGAAGAAATAGTGGATGGAATTCATGAGCAAGAGGTATTTGTATTACAGCTCTGTTCAAATTAGTATATACAGATCATGTAACTTTCCAGTATAACTCTTTTTATGTTTATACCAAGACTGTAATATGAAAACTTTCACAGAGTTTCTTGTATAATGGGAATTCTACAACCTTGTATAAGAGCTTAGTAATTTGGTTGTTTTGAAGTATAGACTATATACCAATCACCTGAGCACATGTATGTGTTAAAACTATAACTTCGTGTCATAAAATTAATTTGAATATATATATATATATCTTTTATTTACTTATCTTTTAATATTGTGTTTAATTACACAGTTCCCTCAGTGGCTCAGCAGTATGTATGTGGACTTGCGATGTACAAACTAGATTTCGATACCCATGGTGGGTACAGCACAGATAGCCCATTGTGTAGCTTTGTGCTATACTACAAACAATAATTACATAGTAAAAGTATACAGTTGTTTCAAACAGATCTTATAGACCATGCTTTGTAGTTCTTAAACAAATGTTTTTTTAATGATCAGGGTTCGGTATTCCAAAACATTCTGGAACTTTTTGACTTATAAAGTCCAAAAATGTCTTGATTCGTATGAGAATTGCTTAATTGGGCATGTTCCAAATAATTACAGACATTTGGTCTATTCAACTTTTGCTGTTTAATGTCAAAGCATTCTGTTTATTATTACCATTTTATTGGTAAAGAAATATGTTTGAAAAATATTGAATGTTTACTAGAAAAAGCCACATACCGTTGGATTCCTACTCCCGTAGAGAATAATAATGTGTGTGTTTAAGAGATAATGTACAAACATCATGTTTATTCTCAAAATTTATAAAATAACAAAAGTTTTTTGCTTTTCTTCACACTGCCCTTACACAAAAATATGGCACTGTCGTTATTAACACTAAATGCTTGTTCCAGCTTGAAGACAAGAAAATGAAGAGCTATGCCGTCATTCCTCCGATTCTTCTTGATCAGAGACAGAGGAGAATAAAGTTCTTAAACAACAACGGCTTCGTGGAAGATCCCATGGCTGAGTACCAACAACGGCAACTCCTCAATATGTGGACAGATCACGAGAAAGAGATCTTTCGAGAAAAATACCTTCAGCACCCAAAAAACTTTGTCTTCATAGCAAGCTATCTAGAAAGAAAGGTTATTGGAAACATTGGTGTAATATAAAAACTTAAGATTTGTTTTTGGTATACATTTCTCCTTCATAATGATAATCACAGCACCAAATATATACATATATTGCAGAAATTGTCATCTGACTTCTGAAAAGTGTCTTATTGTAAAGTTCTCTCTCTGTGAATGTTTTCATATTGTTTATTTATATTATTAATTTGTATTTTTTTAAAACTTGATTCAGAATAAAATAGCTCTGAAACATAGTTTGTAACTAGATTTTATATAAAAATTACTATAGTACTGTAGAAATAATTTATTTAATCAAGGCAATGATTCACTATCATGGCTCTTATAGAACAAATTGATATGATATAACTATGTCTCAAATAATCCAGTCAACATTACAAGAGCTAAATCAAGTTGAATTTAGGTCAACTAAGTGTTTAGTAATCCACATGTGAGATATTTTCTAACCACAGGAAATGAAAGTAATATTTTTAAAATGTTTGCAATCTGGAAAGTTTTCTCGATGAATCTGCTTCTGAGGTCTTGAAAATTTTAAACAGACTTTACTGCTTAAATTTGTTCTTAAAGTTAGTGAATAGGTTATAAATAAACATAAAAAAATTAATAAATTTGTTTCTTTACTAGAGTGTCAATGATTGTGTCCAGTATTACTACCTCTCCAAGAAAAGCGAGAATTACAAACAACTCCTTAGGAAGCACACAGTTCGCAAGAGGACTCGTCCCTTGGTCAAACCTCCATCCCATGGTCAGCCAAGCACACAGGTTGGTGTAGGATACCTGAGTGTTGTTGTGAAGTAGAACAGTTGTGTAAAACATCAATCAACTGTTAAATGCTGAAGAAATGGCTTTAATAGGCTGTGTGGTAAATCTTATCGTACCAAATTTAACCATTTTCGTATGTTTAAAATTCTAGTATTGTACCTCTAAAACGTTGTAGTTATGATATATTTATACCTTCCAGAATGTTACCTTTTTAACTGAATGGAACTATGAAGGAAATATTAATTGCATTGTAAATTAACTGTTTTATGTTTCGGATTCCCCCTGTATCTAGAGTGTCAATTTGGTTTTGGACTACTGTAAAGGATATAAGGTAGTTCTTTTAGAAGTGAAAGATGGCTCATGCACATTTTTAAGAAAAAGAAACATTATTAAATTAAATTTTCTTTCACCATTGTCCTTATAATAACAAAAAATGTACTGAAGTGGAAAGCAGGTAAACATTTACAGTAAAAACTACAAAATTAGCTTACTCTGGTTACATCTTGTAGAATAACATAACAGCAACAAACAAAATATTTTTACACTCTTAAAACTTACAAACGTAACCATCATTTATATGGAAAAGCTTGCTTTTTTGGGGACAAAAATTATATCTGGATGTTTTTCAAAACTACTGTACACTGTACAGTTTCCCGATGCACTTGTTTTATACTTGAATAACCATGAGTACTGAAGACTACAAAATGTTATGAAGTTTTTCTGCGGACATATGCTTTGTGTTCAAATGCATTTTTGGTTATTCCTCTTTCTAGCCACCTGTCACCTTTGTGACAACTACAGCCACCTTAGC
Source organism: Limulus polyphemus (assembly GCF_000517525.1). Taxonomy (NCBI): domain Eukaryota; kingdom Metazoa; phylum Arthropoda; class Merostomata; order Xiphosura; family Limulidae; genus Limulus; species Limulus polyphemus. Next base: position 183,831 of record NW_013666843.1, on the reverse strand, counting down.
GTTGACAGCAGCTGGCAGGAATCTCGAAATGTCTACAACATCTCTGGATACAACTACTTCTAATTCCACAGTTGACAGTGGAAATAAAAATCAAGAAGGAACTGGAGGTATGAATGGAGTTGTGAGTATCCCTGATGGTCAAACTGTTGAAATAGTAAAAGGCATTTTGAGGACAGGTGATAGTAGGTAAGTGAAGTGAATCTTGTCATATTAAGATTGTTTGTTTTCCTCAAAAATTTGCTAATATAGATAGAAATATGAGTATTAGAAACTTTTAGATTAATTACTTTGCTCATTTGTAGATCATAAGGTTGTGTGTAACACTTGTATGTTTCTCGTATAATATTATGCATACAGATGGATCAAAGTGTGCATGTAATAGCCTTTTCACAGTTACGTTGAAAATTTAATTAAAGAATTTTATTATCAATGTATGTCGGTAAACTTGACATATAAACACAGTTTATAAGTCATATTTCTAGTATTATCTATGTTGTTAAACTCCTTTCTGTCATTTGACACATCTTGTGCTTTGAATTCCATTATATATTTTTTTTGTTCTTTGTATAGGTTCCAAAGTGTCTAACCAATTAGAAACACAAACTGTAGATAGTGGCAGGTTAGCATATAAAATTTGAACCTCCTATTTTCTCAATTTGCTGAGATATCATTAATTTATCAAACCTAAACATCTTATCATAGCTTTCAAAGGAGTTATCTGCACCAAGTTTCTATGTGATGGGCGTGTTTATATTCAGTAGGTAGAGCATTTTGTAGTGTATTGAACTCGTATTCATTTGTTTAATTTTCATGGTCAGAGATGTTGGTTGAGTAAAATCATTGCTCTGAGCAATAACAGAATTTTTTAACATTCTTATAGCTTGGTAGAAATATAGTTTTAAAACATTCTATTCTAGTGCCTGATACATTTTATTTTATTATAAAATGTATCCTTGAAAGCTACATTAATTTCTTTTGGACAAACAACGTGGTGAGCAAAAAGTAGAGTTACCGAAGCATGGTATCTGTGTGCAAGTGGTCTGAACACTTAAAGGAGTTGTGAATTTCTTGTTTTTATGTATCTTTTTTATTTTTATTATAAATAAAATGAAAAAATTAAAAACTTGTTAGGTTAGATAACAAAACGTAATTTAAAAAAAAATTAAGTTTCATGAGATCAGCTCATCCTATTTGTATCACATGATTACAACTTAATCATTTGTTTACACTAAGCTCTTCCACTAATTTAGTGCTTTTCACTAGAGAGAAGATCAAAAGTACAGTAAAGTAATAAAACTAAAAGAAAGCAGATGTGAAAAGGTTAGAAGCTCGGGCTATTAGGATAAGTTATTGTAATATCTGTTACAATCTGCAGTCATTTTAGAAAAAAAAAGGTATTATTGATTTTGTTTTGCATTTTTCAACTTTTCACTAAACACTGATTTACTACAATTAGTGTTAGAATAGAGAAAATAAAGAAGGTTGGTTCTAAAGGTTTTGCAAATGGAATATGAAAGTTTTAAGATGAAGTATTTCTATTCACAGCATGAAAATGAGACTGACTCAGTAAAGCCATTGTAAATTTACAGATAGATCATGAGTATAAATACTTTCTTTAAAAAATCAGATTTTTTTACTAAAAGTTGACCAAATTTCATGAAAAAGCTCTCGGTATGTTTTAAGAGTTGTATCACATATAGTTTCCTGGTTATATGGTAGCTACAAGTTTGGTTAACCTGAACAAGCCAGTATGCATAGGGATAATTAAATAAACTTATATGCTGGTTTCTTGTCTTGCTTTGATTTGTTTGTAAAGTGTGTGATTAATTTTTAGTGATACATTTGTATTTAGACCACAACATTTAAAGTATATGCATTTTTATTACTGTTTAAGTAAATTATGAAGTTGGGTAAATACACATTTTTGTGATATTAGTGCTAGTTCTCCTTAAGACATTTTAATTCTTCAATTTATTTATTTTTGTGTGTGATAATGTGAAATATTCATTAACTGGTGATCAAAAGTAAAAAGAACATGATAAGTGTAAGGTGATTTGAGCCTTTCTTAAAACCTATCTAACAGGTTTGTTGTGTGATAGTACATGAATAAATTGAAAACAAGTCAGTTTTTTTTGGGGTGGTTGTTTACACCTAATAACAGATTTATTGATGGGTAGAATAGGTTTCTTAAAGTTTCACTATGTATTCCATTCTTCTTCAAGTGTAAAATATGAAAACTTTCGTATTCCAGTGAACTGCAAAGTAATGAAACTGCAAAAGATCTTGGAGATAATAACAACTTTCAGAGTAAGTTCTTTTAATATTAGACTTCTCTTTTTAGATGCACTTTAGTAACTGTTATTAGTTGAGTAATTAAGTTATCCTACATTGTTCAGTGAAATATCACTAAATGTAATGATACAAACAGGTGCGTGTCCTGAAAGTTTTATCTTCATCACTCTCATGTCTTTAAATCAGCCATAACTCTTTCTATAGTGTTCGATGAAATTCCACCTAATATGTGGCAACGATGCTATTTAATTTAAAGTGAATTGACGAGCAACAATTATAAGCATAATGAAGTAGTTCATTTTTGAGGAACATACTATATGTTTCGGCAGAACATTGGTCTGTTGAAATATTTTGTATGTTTCCAAAAAACAAACAACTTCATTGTGCTTATAAATTATTTTGTAAATTTACTATTATATTAGCAAAATGTGCTTCCATACACAAGTATACTTTTAAGTGCTGGACGTGAGCACTTTGGTTGTGAGTTGTTGATCATTTTGAATATTTTTTTGGAGATTATAGAGTTGTCATTTTAGAATTGTAAATAAAAATTATGTTTGGTTAAAATGAAGTTAGTGATCTAGTTAGTTTTTATTATTTGTGGAAGTTCTTTTTCTGATTTATTATTATTATGGATGTGTAAACAATTCTCAACAGTAAACTTTCAGCTAACTATTCTTTGCTTTCCATTCAAATATGGGCCAGGTGGTTAGGGCACTTGACTCGCAATCTGAGGGTCGCGGGTTCAAATCCCAGTCCCACCAAACATGCTCGCCCTTTCAGCCGTGGGGGCGTTATAATGTGACGGTCAATCCCACTATTCGTTGGTAAAAGAGTAGCCCAAGAGTTGGCAATGGGTGATGATGACTAGCTGCCTTCCCTCTAGTCTTACACTGCTAAATTAGAGATGGCTAGCACAGATAGCCCTCGTGTAGCTTTTCGCGAAATTCAAAACAAACAAACCATTCAAATATGAAATCTGGTTGTAAAAAATATTGAAATTCACCTTGTAGTGAGTAATCAAGCCATTCACTTATTAAGCATAAATGCAAGATTTAAGGCTTGAATTATTTATAATTCTTTAAGAGATTGTACGTGTGCATCTCAGAATAAACAGCAGTTTCTAAGAGATTTTCTAATATTATAAACTTTTCTCATGTGAAATAAAGAACTTCCATAATTTGATAAAATAACTGTATATTACATTATAGTAAATTTACATTTTGATTTAATATCGTCAGGTGAACACATCTGAAACAGTTTGATTTTATCTAACACTGTGTATCCTGTTGTTTATGATGTTTCTAATTTTCAACATTCTGGCAAGGTGAACACATCTGAAACAGTTTGATTTTATCTAACACTGTGTATCCTGTTGTTTATGATGTTTCTAATTTTCAACATTCTGGCAAGTTTGTTTTGTACTGATGTGTGCATTCTGGATGTTAAAGTGTTCTATTTTTGATGTTTAATTGAAAATTATGATATATTACTTTTAATCCCTCTTAAGTAGTTAAGGAGAAAATTAATTTTGTCTTCTTTTTGAAGGTATGATTGCGGGTGAAATAAGATTAAGTAGGGCTTGTGTTTTTTCTGTCCTAGATGAATCCTACTACAACTGTTATTCGCTGTTTTGGTTGTGAATAAACAGTGATAAATAGATTTATCTTTCTCATTTTGTTTTTATAGGTAAAACCAGTGAACTTAAGACATGTGCTGTCTGTCGGATAGTTATTGACAACTTAAGTCAATCCCAGCCTTTGACCAAGTCTAACTGTGATTTGTTTGGTTTGAAGGAAAACTATATATCCCCTGACATGCGTATTTGTTCATCTTGTCAGTTCAAGTCTGTGAGGAGAAGGTACGAATAATATGCATTGCAAACTTAAATATAAATAAAGTTAAAGCTAAATATAAATAAAAAAATATATATTCTTGGTAAAAATGTATTTTTTTAGACATTTAAATTAGTTGTTTTTTTTCTGACTGACCTAAAACCATTAAAATTTTTAAGAGAGGAGCTAAAAAAGTTAAAAATATCTGTGATGTTTAATATTTCCTTTTCTAAAGCTAGTTTATTATACATGTAGTAAGTTTTTTTTTCTTGTTAATTGGTGAATTCCAAGTAATCTTAGTATTTCCTTGTTCACCCAGATAAGTAAAACTGATCCACAATTAATTTTCTTTTTATTAAGACTTAATCCTGTGTAACATCTAGATTTGTATTAATGAAAACTTGTTTTTTGTGTATTTCAGAATTCTTGGTATTTTATAAGTTCATGTTATTGTTAATATTAAAAATTAGTATATGGTAGTGTGATATGTGATTGGCTGTTCTTGGATATTTTAGTTTGGTATTAACACGGTACAGTTGTGACTGATTGGCTGTTCTTGGATATTTTAGTTTGGTATTAACACGGTACAGTTGTGACTGATTGGCTGTTCTT
>NW_013666843.1:165592-178341 GCF_000517525.1 Limulus polyphemus | reverse complement strand
GTGAGTGTGATTGGCTGTTCTTGGATATTTTAGTGTGGTATTAACACGGTACAGTAGTGAGTGTGATTGGCTGTTCTTGGATATTTTAGTGTGGTATTAACACGGTACAGTAGTGAGTGTGATTGGCTGTTCTTGGATATTTTAGTTTGGTATTAACACGGTACAGTAGTGATTGTGATTGACTGTTCTTAGATATTTTAATGTGGTATTAACATGGTACAGTTGTGACTGATTGGCTGTTCTTGGATATTTTAGTGTGGTATTAACATGGTACAGTAGTGAGTGTGATTGGCTGTTCTTGGATATTTTAGTGTGGTATTAACACAGTACAGTAGTGATGTATGCTTATATTATTAATCCACTTTCAGAATTTATAAATGATATTGTACTTGGGTTTTTCAGTACATCAGAAAGTAGATCTACAAAACTATTATATTAGTAATACTTTTGAGGATGCCAGATGATTGTTCTCATTCCCCCATGTTTAGTATCAATAATTCCAATTTTCTAATATCCATAAGTTTTACTGATACTCAGTATTTTATTCCAGATGTCCAATTCCCACTTGCAAAACTCTTAAGCGAAAATTGAAGAGACTACGTTCATTTCCCAGTAAATGGAAAGATGTACCTCAGGAGTTGAGAGATTTGATCATTGCTGAGCTAGGCATGTTTATGTTCAGTTTGTTGCTAGAGAATTAGGGTTAAAATAAGGCTTTGATACCAGACACAAGTGTTATATATAAGACACATGATATTGATTTGAAAATTTACTCACTTTATTTCTACATCTTACCAAATAGTTACAACATCTCTTTAGTATTATAGAAAAACCTAAATATGGTAACATCTGTCAGTACAGTTTTTACTCTGTTGTGTTTTTCAACTTGTTTGATTATAGATATTACAAGTTTGAAGTGACTTTTTTTTTCATTGGGGATTTTTTAAATACGAAAGAAATTGTTAATTTGTGATTTTTCAGAAATTTTTTTATTAACATTGTAATTGATTGAAAACTTCAGGATATTAATAAGATGTGGCAGAATAATGTATATTTGGAAACAATGCAGTTCAAATAAGATATTCACTTTCAAACCATATTGCACTGAAAACAATGCAATTCGGCCCAGCGATTAGGGAGCTTGACTCACAATTTGAAGGTCGTGGGTTCAAATCCCTGTCCCGCCAAACATGCTTGCCCTTTGTCACGGTGGTGTTATAATATGATGATCAATCCCACCATTCATTGGTAAAAGAGTTGGCGGTGGGTGGTGATGACTAGCTGTCTTACCTCCTAGTCTTTCACTGCTAAGTTAGGGACAGCTAGTGCAGGTAGCCCTTGTGTAGCTTTGTGCGAAATTCAAAACAAACAATGCAATTCAAGTAACATATTCACTTTCAATCCATCTCATTACCAGGAGCATTACAATTTGGTAATATGAACTTAGTGCTATATCCAGTGTTCAATTTGATGTAGTCATTTCAAGTGTTGTGTTACATTTTTCTCTAGCTAAATTTTTTTGCAAATCCTTGGGCCTATTTGACAATGTTTTCGAACATATGTCCACTTCACAGAACACCTTCCCTACCACTGATTAAGATTGTCTTGCTTCACCTAGCAATCTCAACTTTAGGTTCTTTACACATAGTTTCTGTATTTTTCTGTCTAACTATGATATGATTGTTTATAATAAGTCTTATCCGTTTTACGTGTTAGTGTGAAATGAGGTAAATCGAGGTCACTGGAATAACTACAGTTCTTTGGTGGCATCTAACATCGGATTGACTGTTTAAATTTCAATTCATTCTTTTTGATACACTTGATAATACTGAGTTAATTTGAATTAAACATTGTGTGTACTCATATTTTTCTTTTTTTTTCGGTAATGCCATTTGATATCGTAGTTATCCAGCTTACATGTGTTTTGATGTAACTGGTAAAAAAAAGTACAGTTTATTAAGTTTCTGTGGTGTGGTTCCCACACACACATTGACATAATTAGTGACAAACGTTTGTGATTACAAAAAAAATTATAAAATGCATCTTTTAAAAAAGGGGACATTGATGTGTATCAGCAGATGTGTAAATAATTAATTAATAATGCTTTCTTTTTAATTTACTCTTGTTCTTTTTGTGTGTGTGTGTGTGAATCAACACCAAACACAAGCTAGCTATTATATAGTAGTAAAAGAAGATTATCAAAGTACTTTCTGACTTATTGAAGTTATGTGTGAGGAAAAAGTAGTTTGTTCTGTATTTCCAGGTTGAATAATGTGTTCAGTTTGTAATTTAAAGCTTAGTGTAATATTAAAAATATGTTTTTCTCTAGTAACTGCAGGTGGGTGGTTATAGTATTGTTTGTGGAATATGTTGGCTTCGAAAATCTTTACTTCGTGTTTCATTTTTGGCTAGTGCCATGCCCACAAGAAATGGTTGTTAAATTTTGAAACATAATGAGCTGGGTTGGTTAAAACTGTTCACACCAAAGTTCCTTTGATATATAGAATTTGTCATTTTTCAAGGATAACCTTTGCATTATGGTGTAATATTCATCTTAAGTTTCACATTTTTATTTGCTTGTTATGCTTCAGTGAAAAAAAAAATGATTAGAAGGATTTCAGTTTTTTACATTTAATTTATATTTACACACACGTTCTACAAGTTTCTATCTGTTTTTAGATACTTTCTTTGTACAAAGTTTTAGAACTATGAAATTTGGAGGATTTGCTTAAACCTAAGTATGCTTCTTTTTTTCTGTAACATGGTTGTGTGTATATTAATGAAGCTGTCCTCATTATTATGTTATTAATTCAATTCACGTGTAATTACAGAAATTCCTAATGGCGTTCAAAGATGTTGTTGTGGCTGCTTTAACCGTATTGCTTGGAAACTAGGAGTTTCTCTTGGATCCGAAGGTGGTTAGTAAACGTGTTAAAGTTATGAACTCGGTTATTATATCTATCTGTGACATTAGAACATCATGTACTATAAATTTATTGTGACACCAAACCAGTACTGATGTAAACACTTTGTATGACTGTTTATTATTGTTAATAAGAAGTATGAATAAGAAAAAAAGCTGTTTTCACTTACCAAAACCTATTTTACTTATAATAAACCTTAGCTGTGTTATACAGTTTTCCTAGAATTATATGTTGACATTTGACTTGTGTATCTCATTTTTACTATCAATATAGTTTGTTTTAACAGTATTAACCTTCCTTTATATGATTGCATGCAATTCAAAATTAATGGATCTACGGTAGTGAACGGAGGATTGTAAAAGGAATTTTTTACTCTTGTCTAGATAATCAGCATGGTAAATGGAACAATGAAGAAATCAAACTTCTGAAACAAGGGCTTAGAGAGTTCGGAATGGACTGGGATTCCATAGCTAAGGTGGTGACTACCAAAACTAGTGAACAGTGCAAGTCTTTCTACATGAGTTGCAAAGAAAAGTTGGGTGTCGAAGAACTTGTTAAAGGGGAAACACAGGTAACCTTATCATAAGTCGTTTTATTTTCTCTCTTATTTTTATGTAAAATAGTTGACATATTTGTGGTGTTGTTGTTGTTCGTTTTTTTTTTGTTTTTTTATTTATTTTTTTTATTTATTTTTTTTATTTATTTATACAGGTGATATAGATAATGGTAGCTACTAAATTGGTGATTTTGTTCTCGTTAGATTGATGGAGAGGAGATAACTGGTGGGAAACTGGTGGAAGACTCGGGGGAGACTACATCAAGCTGTGAAGAAGATAATTGTATTGACAGATGTAGTAGTGACACAGCCAGTGCTCCAAGCCCTGTTTCTAGAAACAGAGAAGATGGTAAGATATCTTGTGTATAGATATGTGTAAGAAATGCAGTAAAGATTTAATTTCAAGCACGTTACCATTACTTTAACACTAGAAAAATGTTCACATCCATACCTAGGGTATAAAATTTGTGAAGAACTTGTCTGCACTTTTATTTTACTATAAAATTTAAACATGGTTTAAAATCTTGTAATTTAAAAAATTATATTAAACATGGGAAATGTTGTTGCACTCGTGTTTTTATTACAAGTTGTGCAATAATGTGACAATGTCAGTAAAAAAATGTTTTGCTTATAGGTTTCAGCATTTAGAAATTGCCTTCATTATTTTCACTGACCTTAGTCTATCAGTCTTAAAAAATTCTACTTTAGTTTCTCTTATTGCAGGTATAATATCAGAGGAAATTGTCAGTACTCTACAAGGAATCACTCGATCAGATGATCAAACTGAAAAAAACCTAAATATTACAATAATCAGAGACAACAGACAGTTATCTCAAGATAGTGTGAAGAATAGCTCTGACTATGATAGCAGTGCTACAATGAGTGCCGACGAAGGTTTGGGACAGATTGAATCTGAAATGCCTGGAATGTCCAAACAATGTCCAGAAGTTAGACAGATTTCAGAAGAAAGTGTTGAACCAGAAGATCACATTCCATTGATGAAAACTCTTCCGTCAAACCCTGCTGTCAGCTATGTAATGCCTAATCCAGCTTTCCCCATTGCTACTTCAACAAACTTCATCCCTGTTGAAAAGGTATCGTCCAAAGAAGAGCCCACCTGTGTTCGTGATCTAATATACCAAGCTATTGAATACAGTCTGCAAGCTCCAAATAAATCTTCCCGCACGTGTACACCAGTACCAGTTATTCCGAGTAGTAAGGACTCTTGTGTATCAGAAGAAGTTAAAGAGGAGGAGAGTGAAGCTCATGCACCATCAGCATCCCATGAAACAACTAAATTTCCAATGTATAGTAATTCTGTTCCCTTGCCTCATGCCGAAGGGCTGGCCATGATGGCCCAGTTTTCACAAGCTCTTCTTCAAGAACAAGATGAGGTACAAGATCTCAGTAAAAAAGACAGACGTGAAAGAATTAACATTTCAACACAGGATTTCAAAAAAAAAGAAAGAATCTCCCCTCCAACACAGTTGTCATTAGGATCGGGGCTGCCTCACCATCAAATTCCTTACTCTCAGTATGGTGCTCCACCACCAGCTCACTCAAACCAATATAATAGATCCTTACAACCTCCTCCAGATATCCCTCCACCAGATCTTTGTAGAGATGTATACATTGGTTATCCAGGAAGGCTTGGCTTTGTTGGATCTGATCAAGCACTCTCTCAACCCCCTCGTCTGATTACTCAGGCTTTATCTCCATCACCTACCAGTGTACCTTCAAGCCGACAAGTATCCAGGCCCTCTGTTCCTCCACCACCACCATTAATAACAAACAATAAACAAATCTCTGTCAAGTTTCCTCACATGGCACCTGGGTCCATTACTCAAGGAACCCCTGTAAGTCTTTATCCTCCTCCTAATGTCCCAGTAAATCCGACTCACTATGAAGGGCTTGTAAGACAGATTCATCCCAAGCAAGCTAAAAATGGAGGGTCCATAACTCTTGGGACACCATTACATGATCAGGTAGAAAAAAGACCTGTAAGATCAGATGATCAAACAGCATCAAGTGTTTTATCAGTACCAGTTGTGGAAGGAAGAAACAACAGAAGAACACCATCAACAGAATTACTCTCTAAGACAACAGTTCCTGTACTCTACGAACAAGTGGTTGACCAATACTATTGTCGACCTACTTCGTCTCCATATGATTCCAGCCAATCACCCTCCAACAGACAAGGTTTTGTTAGTGAAACCTCAAGCTCAAAACAGCTAATGATTGACTTCAATACTTCTAAGCAAATGCACAGAGAAACTAGTAAAGTTCCATCACCTAGGGCTAGGGATTCTAGTCCCCATCCACAGCAAGACTCCAGGATACCACAAACGTATGCTAGTATGTCATATCCAGCTTATTCTTCTGCTTCCGAAGTTCGTTATACAAATAACTCAAGTTCTTTAATGACCCATCGAGACCAGCCTCTTAGCCACTCTTCAGAAAACCAGTGGACTTCTCATAGGAAGCAGTCCGGTCTCCATATTTCTCATGCTCTTGTAGAACAGTCACCATCAAGACATAATGTCATCAGAAGCATAACCTGGGGTACAGGGAAGCCTTCAGTTATTCAGATACCAAAATCATCATCATCTTGTATTCAACAGTCCATTAGTCCTATTCCTGCTTCTGGAACAAAAACACTTTCATCTCGTAATCCCCATCATACCGTTTATCCAGTGATGGCTCCTACACACGATGCCTTCAACACTCTTGTGGATGCTGCTGTGGCTCAGCCTAGCTTGGCAGTACCTAAAGAAGATAGGAGGCCAGACTTGAGTAGATCTCCACAGAACAAGACAATCATGGAAGGCCTACAAAAATCACTAATGGAGATGCAGCAGCATCCCAGATCTCACTCTGAATCTAGAACACTAGGTTCTCAACACCTTCAAGAACTGTGTAGGATAGATTCTGAACAAGGATGCACCAGTTCTAGAGCACATGTGAATGATGAAAGACAGTTTCAGGAACAAACAAGAGTGAGAGACACGTTCATTCCTGAAGACTACAAGAATGTGGCAGATAAAAACTTTATTCAGCATAAAGCTGAAAGAGAACAGAGATCCAACCACAAGCTTCCAACCAGTTTACATTTAATGCAGGAACCTTTTACCCAAGAAAAGTTTGAACAAGAACTGATGAATGCTAGATATGGAAGGGAACACAAAAAAGGTATTCCACAAAAGAAAGATGATTTGAGACAAGTCTTACCCATTGACGTGGAGAGAGGTGAAGAAGGATCTTTCCATTTGGGTCGTGTTCAACATCAAGCAGACTTAGGAAGGGAAGCAGCAAGAATTTTGTCTGAATCATTTCAGAAAGAAAAGCCTAACATAAGACCAACAAATAATCAGTTTACTGCAGTACATTTAATAGATGCAATAATAACACGTCAAATCAGTCAGAATGCAGATACTGAACCTAGGAACCATAATTCGGAAAACAGATTTGTGCAGTACTCTGGTGGAAGTGATATTAGGCCAAGAACCACTAAAGAAGCTCCAAAGAATGAAAAAGTAGTGACCATAGATGAGGTATCAGCTACTGATAGATTTGGTAGGACAGATACTCAGAGAGCAATCAGTCATGGTCAGAACATTCCTCTTGTATCAGAACTTACCCATGTTTTCACACTTAAGCAACAGATTGAAGATATCATTTCCAAGAACTATAATTGTTCAAATAATGAAAGTGTTTCGACTAGTTCACCTCTTCCTTCTAAATACACAGAAGGAGGTAAAAATACTGTTGTATCAAATTTTCCATCAAAAGGAACTTGTCATTTTGTGGTAAATCCTAATAAAACAAATTTCCCATCAGTTGATCCTCACTATTCAGTAGCTAGTGTGAGTAGACATGCAGAAGGAATAGCTTCAGCAGCAGAAACTTGTGGTCCTCCCATGGGAGAACCAGATCACACTGCTGAAGAATGCCCAGGATCTAGATGTGTGCATCATTCTTGGAAACTTCGTAAAGCTCTTCAATCAGAAAAAGGTCATAGCACTCATGATTCTGCATCAATGGGCACAAGTCCTGTTCTGAACCACGATGAGAGAGAAATTATTCGTGTAACTCATGAGGCTTCCCCTCCCAGTCATACATTAACAAAAACTCCCAACTTCCAACAAGGTTTCCCTCTAACATCATACACTGTGGAACCCATTTCCCCACCAACACAAAAGACTGAAACTAGCAATGAGTCTGGTGGAGAAAATGTTCTTGGGTCTTCTCTGGGTGCACTTTCACAGAATTTTACTTGGTCCCCTAGTGCTAGCATTGCTGGGATGTTTGCTTCCAGACGAGGGTATTTGCAACAACCACAAGTGTCTGGTCGCATATCCCACCAAAATCAAATGAACTTGTCTCCTTTGGATTATGTTAAAAATAAAATTGTTGAAGTAATGAAAACTGAAAGTACTGAAGTGCAGAGCCAGAAACTCTGTAGCCAATCCACAACTAACGAAAACTTAAAGTTTCCAAGTACTCAACATAATATGAATGAAGAGAATAATGCTTTAGAAAGACCTCGGAGTAATGGTCATTGTATGGCTCTCCAAGATCCACTCTCTTCTCAGAATGAAGTAACTTATGGCTCAAGTATTATTCCCACATCTCGACCTTCCTCTGCTATTGAAATAGGATCTAGCCAAACTGTAAAAAATATTTCAAGAGGTTTGAAGAGATCTTTTGACACTGCAGGTCTTGGAGAATCACACATAACTCGTCCTAGATCTGTCTCTCCAAGCAGTTCTAATCTGGGTATTGGAAATGGAGATGAGCTAGGAAAAAGATTCAGGATAAATTCCAGATACATACCAGAGAGTTCCACTGATGGAGTGATACAACAGCTCCCAGAGAGCTCTGAGAGACCTTCACAGGAAGTTCCTCGGCTGAGTAGCTCAGAAGACTTTGCCGAGAGCAAAGGTTTTGTAACAGAAAGTTGTACTTCCCCAAATATAGTATCAGATAGTGGAACATTAGATTCTGGCCCACAGTCAAGTCAGCAGGATGATAGAGTGCCTGGTGTTGAGAGTTCTACAGATGATATTAGAAACGAAGGACAACAATGGGAAGTTACCTCTGGTAACACTGATGACAGACTATTACCTGACGTGAGTTCCCAACTCATAGACAGTCCAGGATCTGGGGAAATGGTAATTGATGAATCATCAAATGTGAACAGTGCATCCTCCTCCAGGATTGAACCAGTTTCGCCGCCACCTCAGGAAGGAATTTCTACATCTGGACGAATTGAAGGCTTAGAAGAAGCACCAAGTTCCACCAGCAGTGAATTGGCTCAAAATAGTTTTGTCACCTCCTCACTTGGTCACAGCAACCAAGCTTCGACTTCATTGGCCAGCAGTTCAGCACGAGGCTGTTACTCTCCCTATGGTCCATCAGCATCTGTTTCCAGTAGTACAGTAGGTGGCAGCAGTCCTGGACCTTCTAGTTCTTTGATGCCTTCTGGAACAGCACCATTTCCTGCTTTCACTGGTGTGACCACCACATATACATATCCATTTTCAGCTCTAACTGTTCGTCCGGTAGGTTATTCAGAAAACAGTCCATCGTCAGTACCAAACACTGTTTCGGGAACGACGGTTGGTTACCCTGCTAATCCATCCACAGCATGTGGTCCCAGTTTCAGTGTAATTGCTAATAGTTCATCTAGTAATTCTCCAACGTCAAGGTCTTGTGACTCTCATCATGTGTCACTTTTGTCATCACAGTACGAGCCTTTGTCTGATGAAGATTAGGTTTTACTCATGGACAATTTATTCTTTCATATTTGGTGCTTTGTCATGAAACCTTATTATATTGTGAAGACTGTTGATATGATCATCAAATTCTGGAGCTTTGCTCATTAGACTTCAAAATAACCATAAAACTTATGGAAAACATATAATTATCTCAAATTTGAACTTTGCTTCTAAAACTAAAAAGAAATGGACTTAAAATGTGGTCTCTCATAGATTTTTAGAGCTGGTGAAATGTACATGGTCATCTTGTAGAGAAAGGCAAGAAACATCTATGTATTATTATTAAAATTTATTTTGCAAGTTTTGTGTTTCAATATTATTCTTTAGTTTTAAAACTAAGCCAGATTTGCCCTCAAATGTTCCATGGTACCAGTACTCTGTTATAACTTTGCTCAGTGTGATATGTATAAAGTAACAAAAGGAATACTAATTGGTGTGTCATTTTTTTTATCACTTGTCTACACTGCCAATGCAAACCTTTCCAATAATAACAATAATAAATTCCACTATTCCTACTGTACAGTGCCTTGGTATGGAGTAGGGTATAATATACAGTAAAGTGGTGTGTTATTCTGAAGAATTGACAAACTCATTAGAGCTGTAAAAAAAAAAAAATCAGTTGAGCAAATGCAAGTTTTTTTTTATGTTCAACTTATATCTGGAAAACTGTCCTAGACGTTTTATTTTGTTGTTTTCGTTTTGCACAAATGGTAATGTTTGAGGGGAAGAGAAAATGATAACTTGCATTTGTGATTTTCCAAAATTCATGTGAAATGAGAACTGATAACTGTTTCAGAAAAAATAAAAAGTCATAGGTATTCTACTCATTCCCTCACTTTGTCCCCTGTAGGGGAAAATACCATTGTATTCATTCATACTTTTTTTAAATAAAAGTACCATGTACAAATGCTATTGTTTGTCTTTCTTTGTTAATTGTGTAACATCTGATTGAGTTAACGGCGCTTAAACCTCTCTGAATGACACAACTTTTTTTTTCATGTTACCAAACATATTGAAAGCAAAATTCAACTAAAGTGATAGTTTCGTAATGTATGGGAAATTTTACGAAAGTCAGTTAAACTCTAACTTATGTAATATATATATATTAAACTAAGTTCCGAGACGCCTGCTTGGCTAATGCATCGTTAGGCCTAAGAGACATATTTAATATATTTGGTCCATGTTAGACTCGTGAAATCATTTACTGAAAGAGCAACACATTTTTCGGCAACAGGCCACGAAACAGACCCCCAAATTCACAGTCTGGTATGTTAACTACTAAGTCCAGCTCTTTCTTCTTTGTATTTTGCATATATAGTTTAATGCACTTTTAACGTTTGCAATCTCTCAACAACACCTTAAATATGTTGATAGTAAAAAAAAAAAAAAAATAAGACAAGAAACGTTTGGATGATCATAAACAAATCACTCGATAAAACCCTAACACCCCAAGCAGATGGACCTGTCTCCAATAGGGCTTTACCAAGAAAGGTAAAGCACTTCCTCTAATACACAATTAAACTAAGATGGTGTAAACATATTGGTGCGTTGCACTATCAATGTGCAATACTCATTTGATATTTCACTCGAGTGGTCTTTTTAATTCCTCATACATTTATTATTATTTAGTTAGGAAGACGGGAGATATATCAGACCTAAAAACAAAACTATAAATTAAGGTAGTCCATTCAATACAACAGACTTACTAGTGGAACACGATATTATACGCTAATACGTCATAAAACTTAGAATAAGCTGAATCACCTGTCGAGTACCTTTGATATTAATATTTTCGGCGAGTATATCGTGAGGTTCCGCCTTAACTATCGTTGCTATTATTCGGATTATAATATTTAAGTAAGAAGTTATATTGATGATATTAACGACAACTTGAAATCACCATGAACATGTTTTTGTCTCTGCCGAAAGGTGGAGGAGAGAGTAAAATTATGGAATACAACGGGGATATATATAATTTTCGAGAGCTTATGGCGGAAGTTATGTTCCCCACATACAAGAGTTTTTCTTTTAAAGTTAATATTTGAGATCTTTATTTTACTGTGAAGACAATAACAAAATAGCATCTTAAACTAATTTGAGTAATAAAAAGCATGTTTATGGTAGTACTCTCAATAAAAGTCACATAAGAATTCGCGCGACAAGTTGAGATTTTTTTTTTAGGTCAATAGTATAATATGTTTACTTAATTTTGACTGTTTAAAAGAGATTACAATACTGTGAAACTAACGGTTATGATATTTTGACTGTATTGTTCCATTTTTTCTCCCATCCCACCAACGTCCTATATACCTACCTTCCGAAAAATTATTACAACCCAATTTTAGATATGCCCATGTGTTCACATGCTCGTTCTTTAAGGTGACGTTTGGTTTCACCAATGTAGGAGGTATTACAGTCTCCGCACGTGCATAAGTAGACAATATATGAACAATGGGCAGTCGGCAAACGATCTTTGTAGCGGAAATAATTTTTTAGTCTGAAATTGGGTTTCATGATAACTTTCAGGTCAATTTGGGGATAGTAAATGTATGTTGATGATATTTTCCTTAATTTCCGCCATATTGATCATATCCAACGCCCCTCTGTACATTTCACTCATGAAATTGAGACAAATAACTATTTCCTTTCCTTTCTTGTTAACCATGACGCTAATGGCTTTTCAACTTCTGTTTATCGTAAAACTAAAAACACATTTATTGGCCTTTTCGCTCAGTTCGATAGTTTTATACCCTTCTCTTTCAAACACAGCCTTATTCTTTTTATACTAGATAGAGCCTACAAACTTACCTTATCCTATCTAGCCTGCCCCCAATGGCACAGCGGTATGTCTGCTGACTTACAACGCTAGAAATCGGGTTTCGATACCCGTGATGGGCAGAGCACAGATAGCCCATTGTGTAGCTTTGTGCTTAATTTCAAACAAACCTATCTAGCCCATCACAAATAATTACTTTCTTACAAAAAATTCTCTTTCGAGACGACTACCTTATGTACTTCTTTGAGAAAATAACTTCTTCATCCTTATCTAATTTGTTTGTTAAACTACCCAAGATACCCACTGTAACCAAACTTCACCTTATACATCTTCTTACCATATCTCGGGAAACAGCTCCCTTATCACGAAACAGTTGAAAAAATTATGCAACAGTAACTATCCCCAAATTGACCTGAAAGCTATTATGAAAACCAATTTCAAAATAAAAGTTTTTTTCCAACTCGGTTGTAGATTTTATTGTAGTATCAGTAGGTAGAGACGACTTGGAAACTTGTGAAATAAATGAAAATTTTTAACGGTAGATAGCCAATAATAAGCGCAATTTTTTCGAGTACACAGAAATGTTCTATCAGAAAAATGTTACATATTAATGAGTGTTTACTGTTCTGCATATTTTATGACTGCCCGAATCGCTGTTGAGCTTTTCTTTATTATTATATTCTTATTATGGCTAGTAATATATGTGATTTTGAACT